>NW_026512370.1:0-25000 GCF_027579735.1 Bombina bombina
CTGGTCATGCTCAGCCCTGGTGTCAAAACCAGTTGCCTCTGTGGAGCTCATTATAACTATATATTTAACCCCTCTTCAGGTGATAAACACGTAGGTCTTAAGTTATCATAGATGATTGAAAAATTCCCAGCTAGGTAACATGTTTTCCCATGCAGCAATCGTGACCACAATTATCATTGCACAAGCTAGTTCCCGCACAACGTCACCCCAATCCTATAGGAGCAGGGCCTTTTATTCATTGTGAAAGAACAAGGTGAGGAAGAGATTAAGAAGCTGTAATACCAAATTCAAGCTTTTTTCTTTGGTGTGATGCACGTGGAGGGGCTACTTCTACCCCCTAGTACCAAAGGAGACACAACAAGTTCCACAGCACCACTATAAAAATGCTTCATTTAATAGTACAGATACAAAAACATGTAACGTTTCAGCCTCACAGGCCTTAATCATGTATATGCATGATTAAGACCTGTGGGGCCAAAACGACGCATGTTTTTGTATCTGGACTAATTAATTAATCATTTTTATAGTGGTGCTGTAGAGCTTGTTGTGTCTCCTTTGGTACTAGGGGGTAGAAGTAGCCCCCTCCACGTGCATCACACCAAAGAAAAAAGCTTGAATTTGGTATTACAGCTTCTTAATCTCTTCCTCACCTTGTTCTTTCACAATGAATAAAAGGCCCTGCTCCTATAGGATTGGGGTGACGTTGTGCGGGAACTAGCTTGTGCAATGATAATTGTGGTCACGATTGCTGCATGGGAAAACATGTTACCTAGCTGGGAACTTTTTCAATCCATCTATGATAACTTAAGACCTACGTGTTTATCACCTGAAGAGGGGTTAAATATATAGTTATAATGAGCTCCACAGAGGCAACTGGTTTTGACACCAGGGCTGAGCATGACCAGTGACTGGATCCTACCAAATAAGCTGGCTGATTGTCTCAGAAAATACAGAATTTAAATTTTCCACACTCCAGGCAGCTGTGATGTATGGAATTGCTATTTCAAAATTACAGTACTGTACATGCAAAAGTATAGTTTATAAATGCATAAGACTGAATACTTAAGAAACCATAAAACAACATTTAAATTCAATAAAAATGTATACTTTCATCTAAAACCTGGGGAGGGGCAAGTCTCTGAAATGCATTGTGGTTACTGTTTGGCCAGACAGCCAACTGTTGGGAGAAATCATTCCTTGTGGGTTTTTTCTTTTAGGTGGCCATGCAATGAAGTTGCAGGACAACCTATTGTTATTGTCAGGATTATTATTATTATTATTATTATTTTTATTATTATTATTATTATTCCGCCACTTTTTCAAGTGCTTATAAAAACAACAGCATAACTCAAAAACTCATGAAACTTGGCACAATGCTAGAGATCTATGCTGTGCATAATCCTATGCAAAATAAATCTCATAGGTCATGTGATCTAGCAGCCATATTGCTTTTTGCAACAAATTTCGACAATCTTCTTCTCCAGAACCGCTTATGTTACAGCTGTGAAACTTGCTGTGTACTGCTGTACTGACCTAGAATAAAGTTTGTTCAAGAGAAGTGATTTAGTCACATGACCTAGCTGCCATTTTGAATTGTGCGAAAATCTTTAAACATCTTCTTCTCTGCAACCGCTAAGTGCAATGAAGCGCAATTTTGCACATGTGCTCCTTGCAAGGTCCTCTACCAAGTTTGTTCAAACTGCGAATTTTCCATAATCAACATGGCTGCTATGAGCCATTCGCCCTTTTTATCGCTGTTAATTGCGTAAATTGGCACTTTATGCATATGTTTACACTATTTAACTATATTACAGTGTAGCAGACACATGAGTACACATATTCATGACCCCTAAAGGCAATATTGCAGTAAAAATTTGCACTGCGGCAGTCGCCTTCGCGAATAAAACATTTGCAAATTTTCATAAAACTTCTGCAAATTGTAGAGGTCTATAGTGAGCATTAGTATGTGCAATTTGAAAGCCATACAATGCATAGCCTTGGCGGGCAATTTTGTTTCGTATGCGCGTTTTTTTAAAAACTACAAAAATCTTCTTCTCCTGAAACCCGCACAGACTTGAAATTTTATTTACAGAGTTATCTTATGACTACATTCAGATTTGTTCAAGAGAAGTTGATATGTCATGTGGTTTGGCAGCCATTTTGAATTTTTCAAAACACTTAACGATATTTTTAAATTAATAATAAAACAAAAATCGTTTTACAAAAATGCTTTATTTTTTCCTTGTTTTATTGAGATCTATGGTGACAATTATTGTGCATAATATGGAGGCTGTATATCATATGATCTGGCAGCCATTTTGTTTTATGCGAGATATTTCAAAAATCTATTTTCTCCGCAACCTGCTTATGTTAGAACTGTGAAACTTGCTATATAACCTTATATTGTGACCTAGAGTCACAGTTGCTCATGTTGAAGGAATTGGTCACCAAGCTGTGGCAGACCATATTTGGTTTACGAGAAAATTTCGAAAATGTGTTTTCTTTCCAACCGCTTATGTTAAAAGCTGTGAAATTTGCTGTATAAACATATATTGTCACCTAGAGTTACATCTGATCGTGTTGAAAGTATTAATACATATGGTGGGCAGCCATCTTGAAAAACGCCAAAATTTCGAAAATGTGTTTTCTTTCCAACTGCTAATGTTAGAATTGTAAAAACTTCTATAAAGCTTTATATTGTGACTTAGCTGCTTGTATGTCATTGCAATGTTGATGCACATGGCCACCTCGACCCGCTGCTTGCAGCCTATATTTTTTAAATGTATTTTTTATTTGTTATTTTATGTTTTTTATATTTAATTAAAGTGATATTAAACCCATTTTTTTCTTTCATGATTCAGATAGAGTATGCAATTTTAAGCACAATTTCTAATGTACTCTTATTATAATTTTTTTTCTTCATTCTCTTGGTATCTTTATTTAAAAAAGCAGGAACATAAGCATAGGAGTAGGCCCATTTTTGGTTCAGAACCCTGGGTAGTGCTTGCTTATTGGGTAGCTACATTTAATAGGAATATTTAAAGTAAATAGTAAGTTGCTCAAAAATTGCATGCGCTATACGAATCATGAAAGAAAAAAAAATTGTGTTTCATAACCCTTAACTATTTTGTAGCATTGTATTATGAAGAAGAATTTGTTTGTTTGTAATTTTTTACTTATCATAACTTGTAGTAACATGTAATTATTTTTCTCCTGTAAAATGTTTTTATCCTATTATGTTTCCATAGCCCTATATTGGATAATTGTTCACTTTGATTCATTGGCTGTAATATGTTATTCAAAAGCTCAGATTAAAAACATAATGACATTTGTTTAAAACGAGAAATAACATAATGTTTTAGATATGACAATAATAATGTAAATGAACTTAGTGTCAGATTATAAGAGCCACACTATTTATGCTTTTGCTCATGCGCAAAAACAGCTGGAAGGAATCTTTTTAACACCGCATATTGCAAGTTGAAGTAAAACGTTTGCAGTCGATCAAAACCCGAAATGCGCTAACTTCAGGACTTCGGATATCGCAATGAAGTTAACTTCTTATCCAAATAGACATCAGTGGAGCGATTTTAAAAGAAAAAAAACTAACAATTATCGCTCGTGCGCCAACTCCAATACCATGTTTAAACCTACAGCAACCTAACCCAAAGTAGTTATGCCTGTTTTACATTCCAATTTTCTTTATAAAAGTATATAAATAATGAGATAAAGCAGTGCTTGGTGAAAATATTTATTAGAATAATAGTTAGCACAACAATGCAGGACAAGTTTGTCTTACAGTTCAACGGTTCCCAGTGTGTGTATCGATAGATACAGAAAGTCACTAAAACAACATAATGCCTTTCAAAGCGCTCCTTTAAGCTCCTTGTGAATCCTGATGCAGCTGATCTCTTTACCGGTGTGTTCCTCCTCACACAGGTCAGTAGAGTAGAAACAGACTAAAACAAAATAGAAGACAGCACAAAACAGACCAGATTCAAGGTAGTATTTTATTCAAGCTGGCAACACGCCATAACAACAAATTCTACTTACAAGATGTTAACAGCAAGCATTTCACAAAATATGTTGTGAACAATTAGAGCCCCCCTCCGGAGTTCCAAAGTTTCACTGCCAACAGGAAGGGTTTCCTCTCCCACATATGTAGAATCTCCTCCGGTGTGTCAGATGGGACCACGTAAGCTCAACACGTTTCCCCCGGTGTACGCCCGGGATTTTTCAAGAGCAGATGATAAGACTACACAGCCTGTTGCTATTTCTACAACTAGACTGATCCTAATTGGTTAATCAAGCTACCAATGGTATTAAAAATAACTGTACACACCCCCCATGATCACAGAGAATAGCTAACAGCTCTTAAAGTACTAGATGATTACACAGTGCCATATTCAATCTAATACACTTGCAAACTAACAGCAAAAGGAAAGTGCCTTATATTAATATATGAGTAAATATACATAAATGAACATAGAGAATAATAAAAACAAATATATGCTTATAAGATTTAATTGCATAAAATGAATTCTGCAATAAAAGACATATATATATATATATAACACATATTAAACACTGTTTTACAATTATACAAATATATGATAATACAATTTTAAATTTAAAAAGACATACACTTAATAATGTATGTGATTAAATATACTATAAAACCATCTCTTTAACACAGTATGAAAAGAACAAATAGAAAAAGAAAAAAATATATAGTGATCTTTCCCATTCATTGATAGAAATGGTTCTTACATCAGTGGAAAAGACAATAACACATCCTAGCAAATACTAACCAATACAGAAACCTAAAATGTCTATGTGTGCATACACCTAAAAGACATAAAAGGGAGACAGCCATTAGTCAACAGATATTAAAAATGACAAATTAAACAAATTAAACTATTTCCTTTTGTAGCAGATACAATGATAGCAGGAGGGGATTTTAATCTTTCACTTTGCCCTGCAATCGATAGGTTTTCTAAAAAACATGGCCCTATATAATAAACAAGCTAAATTTATGGAAAAGTTCTGTTATCAATTAAAATTAATTGACTTTATAATCCTGATCAACGTTTATTTACATGTGAATCTAAAACATTTAGGACATTCTCTAGAATCGATTTTATTCTAGTAACAGAATCTCTATCATTGCAAAAAATGCAGGCTGAAATTGGTGAGATAGTTATTTCGGACCATTGCGATTGTCTCACTGTCATTCCACTCTTCTTCAAATCTAGCAAAAGGTAATTTAAATTTTGTTTTTCCACGGTATATGTGCAAAAATATGAAATTTATTTTATGGCTAAAACAGAAATTGAAAGATTATTGCAAGTATAACATCGCTTACTTTCATAAAATTGAAATTTTTTAGGGAAGCCTCTAAGGCATTTATAAGAGGTGAAATAAAGGCTTATATGTGCAAAAAGAAAAAGAAAGATAGCATGAGCGAAGTTCAACTAGCCAATCAAGTTAGAAATAGTTATAAAAAATATGTTACTGATCCAAATCGTTCTCATTGAGAGAGTTATTCTAGCGCCAGAAAAAGAAAGAGATATATTTGTTAAACAAAAATCTTTAGAGGAGGAGACCAAATTTAATTTACGCTTTAAGGGTTATTATGGATGCTCCGCCAAACATTTGGCGAACTTAACTAGAAGTAGGAATTTTTTTTTTTATATTTTATCAATTAAAGATCAAGGTGACAGATACACCGAAGTGATAGACATCAATAAGGTTTTTTTTTTTCATATTATAAGAACTTATATACCCAGACTAGTAACCATAGACAGAACCAAAAGAAATTTCTGGTCCCAAATAAAAATTCCTCAAGTAGCAGATGATTACCTTGAACACTTGAATGCTCCCATCTCATTGGAAGAGATAGGGGACGCAATTGATAAATCTAAGTTAAAGAAAGCACCTGGCCCTGACTCTCTTCCAGCAGAATACTATAAAATATTAGCGGAAGAAATTAAGCCTACTTTGGAAAAACTTTTTAATAGTTATTTTATGTGTAGTAACCCACCCATTTTCAGAATTCTTTTCGTCCGCTTATATCTCATTAATTCCTAAAAAAGACAAAGACCCAGAAGATCCAGCTTCATATAGACCTATATCTGTACTTAACACAGATTACAAGATACTAACTTCCATCCTTGCGTCTAGACTAATGAAATGCCTTGATAAAATTATACACCAAGACCAAACTGGATTTATGGTGTCAAGAAATTAATCGAAAAATATACGGAAAATTGTTACCCTTATAGACTATATATAGAATTTAAATAAAGATATTAGTAAATGCTTTAAACATGATATTGCGCTCTTAACATTGGATGCGGTCAAGGCATTCGATTCAATAGAATGGGACTACTTATTTCAGACACTTGAAAAATTTGGTTTCAAAAACCATTTTTCTCAATTTGTCCGTAATTTATATCAATCTCCTATTTCCTATCTTTTGATAAATGACACCTTAACTCCGGTATAAGATTGCAAAAAGGTACTAGGCAAGGCTGTCCTCTATCTCCCCTTCTTTTTTAATTTGGCTCTAGAACCTCTCGCTATATGGTTAATGGAAGGGCTTAATTTTGGTAAAACTTCTCTAAAGACCTTACTGTATGCTGACGACTTGTTAATTTTTCTTCATAACACATCCTCATCTATCCCCATAATCTTGGACTCTTTGAAGCTTTTCAGTTCATTTCCTGGTTATAAAGTAAATTTCCATAAAAGTCAATTGATGTGGATTTATAAATCTAAGAATAAGACAATTAATATTCCATTTAAGGAAGTTGAAACATTAAGATATTTAGGGATCTATCTACATAGAAATCCAGAAAAAATGGTATGGCCTTAACTTTCAACCATTACTACAGAAAATCCAATCAGATTTGAAATTGTGGGCCGCATTTCGTTATCAATCACAGCTAAAGTAAATCTTATTAAGACAATTATCTTTCCTTGTTTGCTCTTCCCTTTGCAAAATTTACCTTTATTATTGTCCAAAACCGATTTACGTAAATTATATGCAAAATGTTCTCAATTTATTTGGCACGGTAAGAAAAAATCACGTATTGCCTTGGGAAAGTTGATGCATTCACGGGAAACGGCTGGTTTAGCATTACCTGATATTAAGTTTTATAATATTGCCACTTTAGGGAAATTGCGGTAGATTGGCTGGCAGAAACAAATTGCTTTTCGTCTAAAGAAATTGAGAGCTTCATGTTTTTTCCTTTTTCCCTTAAAGCTTTATTGCATATAAATCTGAAAGAGCTTCCTAGTAATATTAAGAGTTTAATTTCAGTTAAAAATATAATTTCATCTTGGCAAATCTATGTATCTCTGTAGGGGCAGATTACTCCTTTTCAGATTATCTTCCTTTACTGGGTAATCCGGAGTTTTTCCCTGGGATCAATCAGAAAGCTTTTAGAAGTTGGGTTAATAAGGGTCTTAAGGCAGTCCATCAACTCTTTACAGAAGATGGACAAATAAAAATGTTTGATAATCTAAGATGCCAGTTTGATCTACCAAATAATAACTTCTATGCCTATTTGCAAATTCATCATTTTATAAAATCTAAGAATTGGAGTGGCCGTGAGACAGTTGCATGGTCTGTGCTGAGATCTAGCATTATCATCTCTAAAATTAAATCACCTTCAATTTCACTACTGTATAGTATCATGTTGGCTAAACAAAGTGATTCTTTGTAAGAAAGTCTTATCGTAAAATGGAGATCAGTGACCCAAGGATTGATCAAGAAAAAATAAGAAATAGTTGTAAATTAGTTAATAAACTCCAAATACCAATGAGTTGGAAAGAGAGTCATATGAAATTAGTGAATAACTTTTATTACACACCTTTGAAAATGTCCAAAATATATTCTAATTTAACTTTTTCATGTCCACGTTGTCTCTACATTAATGCAGATATTTTACATATGTTTGTATCTTGCCCAAGGATTGATCAGTTCTGGAAAAAGGTTGCTTTCTGGTTTAACAGACTATATGGAATAAATACCTGTTTCGATGCAGATACTATTTTTTTTTCTTGATCATACCAATTGTGAGACCTCTTTACAAAAAAAAAGTCTAAACGTAATTATTCTTCTTGTTAGACACCTAATACTAATGAATTGGAAAGCCAAAAAAATGCCGGGTTTCTCAGTATTTATTAAAGAAATCCAGATGCAAATAACTTTCGAATCCTTCCAGTTGAGAGAAGCAGGTGAAAGGGAAGTTAGGAAATTCTTATTAAAATGGTTACCAATAATTAAGATATATCCGGAAGGAGTTCAAACAATTATTTTATATCCATTTTTAAGTTCAGACAGTTTTTGTGACCTGGTAATATTAGGTGACTTTCCAGCAGACTGGATTAGGGGTTATAGAGATCCATAACAGCACAATTTTGAACTGAAGTAATAAGGATATAGCCCGCATACGTGACGTAGGGATGAGGAGCGGGGGAGGGGTTTTTTTTGGTGGGGCTTTTTTTTTTTTTTTTTCTTCCCTTCTTCTTCTTTTTCTTTATTTAGTTTTCAGGCCAACAATAAAATATGCCATAAGTGTTAAAAGCAGAATTTGCTACGATTACTTTCTAAGTTTTAAGGTCAAGAGAAAGTGGGGAAAAAATGTTTATTCAGATAATGTATTCTTGTATAATGTTTTTTCCCTTATTATGGATTTTTTTTCTTGTTTGCTCTGTTGCATCCACTGAAGACGACGCCCTGCGTGGTGTTCGGATTATTGTAATATGTATATCTCATTACACTTTTGGCTTGTATAAATAAATATTTAAAAAAAAATTTACAAAACAGTATATCTGGATAATAAGTAAACCTACTAAACTAAAGGAACGCCTGTACATCTAAGTCAATATTAAGACCATAAGGAGCCTGACTTTTTAATTTGAAGATCCCATTCAGTTTCTTTCTGTCTAAGGAGTTTTAGCCTATTTTTCTTTTCAGGGGGTACCCAATCTATTATTTGTACCTCTAAACCTCTAGGATCACAGCCATGTACTAATCGAAAATGATTCGATACACTATGCTTTTTAAAACCATTTTTAATATTATAGAGGTGTTCATTAAATCTAGTGTGGATCTTTCTTTTGGTGACGCCCAATGTAATTCAGATCACACTTACAGCATAAGAGGTACACCGTATAGTTAGTTTCACAGTTGCATCTATGTCTAATTTCAAATTGCGTAGTACCTTCAGCATTTTTTAAAAGATTCCCCCCTCTTAACATGAGAGCACATATTGCATTTACCCTTATTGCATTTATATGTGCCCAAAGGGAGAGATAACCAGTTACTTAGGATTTCTTTCTCATCCTTCTTTTTAACTGTTCCTCTTATTTCTTTTCTTATCTTGCAGGGGGCTAGATGTTTTTTTTCGATTCTTATTTTTACGAAAAGTAATTAATGGCCTATCCCCCACAACATTCTCAATATGGGGTCAGATTTAAGAATCCCCTAGTGCTTGGTCATTACTTTTTTAATAACATTTGCTCGCTCATTGTATGTAGTAATAAAGCGTACTTGATTATTTGTTGGCTTAGAGTTATTACTCACTGCTTTATTTTTAAGAAGTTTGTGTCTATCTAACTTTATTGATTTCATTTTTGCTTCTTCTAGCAGTTCATTATCATACCCTTTTTCCAAAAACTTTTTATCCAACTCTTTTTCCTCTATTTCAAAATCAGAAATCCTGGAGCAATTACGTCTAACTCTAATATACTGACTCGCAGGGATATTGGATTTCCAACTTTTTAGATGTCCACTTTTAGCATCCACAAAGCTATTTCTATCCACTGTTTTTCTAGAATATCTCACTATAACCTTATTATCTACTGGATTTTTCATAAGACTGATGTCCAGGGATAGTATACTCTCTTGGGAACTAGTACCTATGTTCATTTATGTATATTTACTCATATATTAATATAAGGCACTTTCCTTTTGCTGTTAGTTTGCAAGTGTATTAGATTGAATATGGTACTGTGTAATCATCTAGTACTTTAAGAGCTGTTAGCTATTCTCTGTGTTCATGGGGGTGTGTACAGTTATTTTTTAATACCATTGGTAGCTTGATTAACCAATTAGGATCAGACTAGTTGTAGAAATAGCAACAGGCTGTGTAGTCTTATCATCTGCTCTTGAAAAAGCCTGGGCGTACATCGGGGGAAACGCGTTCAGCTTACCTGGTCCCATCTGACACACCGGAGGAGATTCTACCTATGTGGGAGAGGAAGCCCTTCCTGTTGGCAGTGAAACTTTGGAACTCCGGAGAGGGACTCTAATTGTTCACAAAATAATGTGTGAAATGCTTTCTGTTAACTTACATCTTGTAAGTAGAATTTGTTTTTATGGCTTGTTGCCTGCTTGAATAAAATACTACCTTGAATCTGGTCTGTTTTGCGCTGTCTTCTATTTTGTTATACAGGCTCATTTATCAAAGGGCTTGCGGACCTGATCCGACACTGCGGATCAGGTCCGCAAGACCTCGCTAAATGCGGAGAGCATTTAACATTGCACTTAACATTGCACCAGCAGCTCACAAGAGCTGCTGGTGCAACGCCGCCCCCTGCTGACTCGCGGCCAATCGGGTTGATGTCTGGCGATTCCTGTCCGCCTGTTCAGAGCAGGCGGACAGGGTTATGAAGCAGCGGTCTTTAGACCGCTGCTTCATAAGTTGTGTTTCTGGCGAGTCTGTTTCTGGCCCTTCAAGCTCCATACGGAGCTTGATAAATGGGCCTGTTAGTCTCTTTATAAAAGTATGTATATATATATATACACACACAATTAATTTTATATATATATATATATATATATAAAATATATATATATATACCTATACATCTATAAAAATATATACAGGTATAGATATTTACAGATATATATAGGAAGAATATTGAAATGTAAAATATTTACAGTAAATACACAGTTAAACACCTAAAATATATATGTATTTTAAAATATTTAAATTAAATATACTTTATTTTTCTTGTTTTAAGGTATTTGAGTGGAAAGGGCTCCAACCACATATACAACCCCAATTCTGAAAAAGTTGGTACAGTATGCAAAAAAAAACTAACAAAAAGAGTCTTTGAAAATTCAATTCTCCCTGTACTAGGAAAACAAATTATTAAAACATTATTTAATGTTTTACTTTGTGAATGTAATGTATTTTTGAAAATATACAATCATTTCAAATCTGATGACTGCAACACGTTCCAAAAAAGTTGGGACTGGGGCAATTTGGGACTAATAGCGATGTGACAAGTTGAAATAAGAAGGTGATGTGAAACAGGTGAGGCAATCGTGTAATCATAGTATATAAGGAGCCTCTAAAAAATGCCTAGCCCTTTAAGATCAAGGATGGGTCTAGGCTCGCCAATCTTCTAACAGATGCATCAACAAATAATCCAACACTTTGAGAACAACAGTCCCCAAAGACAAATATGTAGGGTTTTGGGTATTTCACCTTCTACAGTGCACAATATAATTAAATGATTCAAGGAATCCGGTCAAATCTCAGTGTGTAAAGGGCAAGGCTGAAAACCACTTCTGAATGTGCGTTATCTCCGATCCCTCAGACGTCACTGTCTCAAAAACCATCATGAGTCTATAATGGATATCCTGACATAGACTCTGGAATACTTTGGTAAACCTTTGTCAGTCAACACCATTCGCTGCTGCATCCACAGATGGAAGTTAAGGCTTTACTATGCAAAGCAGAAGTCATACATCAACACTGTCCAGAAGCGATGCTGACTTCTCTGGCCTTGGTCTCAATGAGATGGACAGTAACACAGTGGAATCGTGTTTGTGGACTGACGAGTCAGCCATCGTGTTCTCCGAGTCAAAGAGGAAAAGGACCATCCAAGCTGTTATTAGCGTCAAGTCCAAAAGCCAGCATCTGTCATGGTATGAGGATGTGTCAGTGCCCATGACATGGGTAACTTGCACATCTGTGAGGGAACAATTAATGCAGAGAGATATGTATTACATTTTGGAGCAACATATGCTGCCATGCAGACGTCATCTTTTCCAGGGAACGTCCCTGCATTTTTCAGCAGGACAATGCCAAACCACTTTCTGCCCAGATTACAAGCGCATGGATCCATAATCAGAATATGCGGGTGCTAGCATAGCCGGCCTGCAGTCCTGATCTGTCTCCAATTGAGAATGTGTGATGCATTATTAATAGCAAAATAAGGCAAGAAAGGCCCTGTACAGTTGCGCTGCTGAAGACATGCATAATGGATGAATAGGGGAAAATTCAGCTTGCTGAAATTAACCAACTAGTGTTCTCAGTGCCCAAACTCTTAATAAGAGTTATAAGAAGAAAAGGTGATGTTACACAGTGGTAAACAGTCAACCTTCCAAACTTTTTTGGAGTGCTTTGCAGTCATCAGATTTGAAATGATTGTGTATTTTCACAAATACATTCACAAAAGTAAAACATCAAACAATGTGTTAATAATGCGTTTTCAATATAGTACAATTTGAATTGAATCTTCAAATTACTCTTCTTGTTTGCTCCACACTGTCGCAACTTTTTTGGAATTGGGGTTGTACACAAACAATAAAAAAACTAAATTTTCAGAAAAAAAATGGCTTCTTTAGGCAAAGGTCAGTATTTAGTGTGACCTCTCTTGACACTAAGCACATCTTGAACACTTTTGGGGAAAATGTCCTGAATATTTCTGAAGTAATCTTCTGGTATATTATATTAGGCTTCTTTCAGGACATCCCAGAGTTCTTCTTTAAATTTAGGTTGTCTTTAATTTTTATTTCTTTTTCTGTCCAGGTGACCCCATACTGCCTCTATAATATTCAGGTCTGGATTCTGTGGGGGCAAGTACATGACTGTCAGTGTTTAATCAGCAGTTTTTCTCTCCAAATAGGATTTCACTGCATTAGCAGTGTGCTTGGGATCGTTATCATGCTGAAAAATTAAACCATTCCCAATCAGGCACTTTTTACAGAAGGAATGGCATGATGAATTAAGACCTGTCTGTACTTTTCAGCATTCACAATCCCATCAATTCGGACAATATTGCCAATACCACTGGCAGAACTGCAGCCCCAAATCAGGACAGACCCTCCACCATGTTTCACTGAAGGTCGCAAGCACTCGTTCTTCCATCTCTCTCCAACTCTTCTTCTCACATATTGTCGACAATTGGACCCAAACATTTTAAACTTGTATTCATCACTCCATAATACTCTTTTCCACTGATTTTCATTCCAATTTTGCAAGCCTTTTCACCCTGTTCCCCTTCCGAAATAGTGGTTTCTTGGCTGCTACCCTTGCACAAAGACCATTTTTGATCATCTTTTTTCGGACTGTAGAAGGGTCCACTTGGCATCCTGATGAAGCTTAAAAAATATACTCTGTGGCTGGAGAGGATGCGGAGAGGAAGGCACCCTCATTCATATCTGGTGGTCGTGCCCATACATAAAAACTTACTGGGATACGACGCTGGGGGAAATGAGCAGAATACTTGGGGTTATTATCCCCCCAAGTCCTAATTATCTTATCTATCACCACCTGCCCAAGATCATAGGGGAGGATAAGTACTTGCTTCTCCTATTAATGATGAACGCTGCAAAGGGTCTCATCCCCTTATACTGGAAAAAACAAAACACTCCAAATATGTTGGAATGGAAGGCTAAGGTGGGAGAGCTATTGAGGTTAGAGAGGTATCATTATTTAAGAATCGGTAAGCTTAGCACTCACGAAATGATGTTGCTGACTTGGGAGGGTCGTGGACTGTAACTCAGTGGGCAACGGCTGTTTGTTGTATATTATGCCCCTTTTTTTTTTTTTTTTTTTCTCTCCTCTCCCCTCCTTTTCCCCATTTCCTCTCCCTTCCTTAGTCACTCGACACTTTTTCACTTCCTCCCTATTCTCTTACTATTTTTCTAATCTGGTTGACTTTCTACTTCTGCATCTGCAGAAGAGCAAATATCAGGTATCAAGATACTCTCGGTAGTGTAATAAATAAATCCGAGAGCCTGTTAAATATTTTCTTTTCTATAACGCCTGATAGAGTATAGATCTTTCAAAGCTTATAGTTTTAATTTTAGGAAAAAATGCCCATAGGTACAGTAAAAGATTCAATTTCAATCACTTAACGGTACGCTATCAAAGATATGATGTAAAAGAAAAGATAAGCTACAACCGATGTGCATAATTGTTATTGATGCTATGTTGTAATGGTTTCCATATGCATATATTCATTGTCAAATCTTTTACCAATAAAGCTTTATTTTGAAAAAAAAAAAAATATATATACTCTGTGAAACTTCTCATCAGTTTTCTTGGCCTAACAGTCCTTTTTTGCCCTTGACCTCTCCTGATTCTTCAAATTTCTTTATAACAGCTTGAATACCACATCTTGAATATCCAGTTTATTTGCTGATTTCCCTTTGAGAGTGGCCTTGTTGATAGAAAATATGATTATATGTCTTTTAAATTCTGTGATCTTTGGAATTTTCAATAGAATGTTGTCATTGAAAGTTGGTCTTATTAGCAAGCTTCAATTAATTAAACTCACAAACTTGGTGTGATAGACCTTTTTCACAGCAGTCATTTTGACATGAAATAGTAGGACTAATACAGGTGTTAGCAATTGCATTAATTAGGGTTTCATTCCATTTAAATTTACAAGAGCCAGGTTCCTGCTATTGATCAAGTGTAAGGGGAGGTCACATTAAATTCTTGCCACTTTAGCCTATAGAAGCTGTTTTTTCAGATTTTTTTCTGTTTTTTAATACTGCCTGTATTTTCTGGTTGTATTCTAATAAAGAGACTAAGAAATAATTACATATGGTCAAGACTTTTGCACAGTACTGTATATTAGTATTAGTATTTATTTATGAATACATGGAACATATTCCGTTTTGTAAAGAACATTTGAAAATATTGACTTTTATGGAGAATGTGAATATGCAATAGTGTTTTTGTGATCGTGGGGTGTTAAGTTATGGGCGAATGCGTAAACACGATTGCGATTTTTAAATTTCGACTTTATTTGTGATTTTGGTTACCGCTAGAGAAAAAACTGTTTACTTTTAACTTGTAATACCAGCGCAACCCGGCTAGTGCAAAAAATAAAATCCTAGTGCAATATTCACTATAGCAAAAATGCAAAATACAGCTCCTCTTGTATTCTAGCCCTTAATAATTACTTTACTGTTCAAAAACTGCTAATCCAATGAATGGGCTTCATGAAGTAATACCAGTTTCCCAATCTCTTAGCAGGGATCTTAAATTGCCATAGTCTGAGATCTGGAGTTGATTTCTTTACTTGGAGAATAGTTGCACTACTGCACCAATATATCAGCTTTATAGAAAGTGTATTCTACTTACCAAAGTGTTGTGTAGTACACCAGCAGATTATTTCTAATGACTGAAGATTTAAAGGACAGGTAAATACAGTAGATTTACATAATCAACAAACGCATTATAACATGATAATGCATTAGACATTGTCTGAACTCCAAGAAAGTAGTAGATTTATTCTGACAAATTCCAAAGTTATGTATTTTTCCTCCCCTCCTGTATCATGTGACAGCCACCAGCCAATGACAAATGCATATATGTTTATTCTGTGAATTCTTGCACATGCTCAGTAGGAGCTGGTGACTAAAAAAGTGTAAATATAAAAAAGGCTGTGCACATTTTGTTAATGGAAGTAAATTGAAAAGATGTTTAAAATTGCATTGTCTATCTGAATAAAGAAAGTTTAATTTTGACTTGAGTGTCCCTTTAAAAACCTTAGATGGTTGACTGTGTATAAAGCTACACAGGCAAGCACAACATGACTTTGCTGTGTTTCCTGCTACTACACAATGATTCTAAACTGTGCAGTTAATGTCAATAATTTATGCTAATGTACAGCGCTGTTACAACATATAATGCATTCTACAGTTCAATAGGTTTTATTTTATAGTAGAGAGAGAAAGTATACGTTTTTGAAAAACCCTCAACAATCATAGAAGAAAAAAAAAAAGGCAATGAGCAGTAAATCTTCAAATACAAATCGAGAAATTGGTTTTGCTTTGCTCTTCAAGGATAAAGCACAGCAAATGTTGATTAGTATACAATGGAGGGGCCACTGCCATCCTCTAATGCTACTTTCATACTAGCACCCCTATGGTAATCCTAATATGACAACAACAAAATTAACAAGAACAACTATTTTTATGTGTAATAAAAGTATCTCTGGTGCTTTGCCAACTTCCTCATCTAAAGAAAAATGTGGGAACATTGCAAAATAGGAAATGGTTAAAAATAGGCTGTTTGTTGTCTTGTGTAATTATGGTTTTAAGGAACATAAAATTTGTTCACATTCAAATAGTGAGCAAAACAATAACCCTCTAAGCAGATTTTTAGATTTGTTTCTGTTACAAATTATTTTGAGAAAAAAATATCTAAAAAACTTATTTAACATATAAAGATGTTTTTATGATAGATAGATAGATAGATAGATAGATAGATAGATAGATAGATAGATAGATAGATGATAGATAGATCGAAGATACAGAGATCGATGATAGGTAGACAGATAGATTGACAGATGATAGAAAAATAGATGATAGATAAATAGAAAGCTAGACAAAATTTTTTAAACTGCTAATTAGATTTTTTGTAAAACACATATTGTTATTTTGTATTTATTTATTTGTTTATTTTTTATTTATTTATCTTTACAAAAGTAAAAGATACGTTTACACACTGAAACTCAAGCAAATTGATAATGATTGCCTAATAAGTTCCAGATTGTGATTGGAACTCTATTTAGTGCTGACGCTAGAGTGCTAATTGCACTAGAAGTGTTTTTGTGCACATCGGGTTGTGCTCATATTGTGAGTTGAAAGTAAAAAGTTTGCGCTCTTGCGCTGACCAGAAACACAGAAAACAGCTTACACCTGGCTCAATTATAATAACACCCTTCTCGTGCGCTATCCCAAACTCATTTTCATATATGCGCTACCCAAACTCAAATTCTCATATGCACTATCCTGATCGCATATTCTCATATGCGCTTACCCGATCACATGTTCTCAAATGTGCTAACCTGAACACATGTTCTCAACTGCGCTAACCCGACATGAAAATATGAATATGTCACATTCCAATGTTCTACACATAGAAGAATATGGTCTATTAATTCATAAATATATATTTCTATATATATATCTGGTGGTATTTTGGTATAATAGATATCTATACCTATATATATATAGATGATTATATATAGGTATACAGTAGATATAAACAGATATATATAGGAATATCTATTTATAAATAATTAGAACATATCCTGCTATGTGAAGAACATTAGTGACGTTTCGGGTGTGTAACCCTTATTCATGCTAACATGCAACTGAAATATACTCCAATTTATACCCTAAAGCCACCAGAGGGCGCTTTAGGGTAAATACAATATTAACTCTTAACAACCTTCTTAAAGGCAATGTATAAATAGCAATTATACAAATCAGATAAAATAAGACTAATCCTACTCTCACATATTATACTTAATAACATGCAATGGCCTAAATCACTATCTGTAAAATAAACAGATAATATATTTACAAATGTATATATTTATTTACAAAAAAACTGACAAATCCCAATCTCTGTTAAGACCAACTGGGTCCATAGTTCATAATTTATAGATCCAAAAGGATTATTTTTGTTTGAGGATACGTTTCCTATAACCCCCTCTGCGTGGCATAGCTATATGCTCTATTACTTGAAATCTCAATTGATTTATAGAGTGACCCATTTTGATAAAGTGATGAGACACAGGAGCTTTAACATTACCTATCCTGATATTAATTTTATTTTCAATAATCCTGTCTCTAAAGGCCCTAGTTGTCTCTCCTACATAGCTCCGCCCACATGGGCACTTGATCATATATATCACAAACTGGGTATAGCAAGTATGATAACCATTGATGTCAAATCTTTTCCTAGTAGAAGGGTGATAAAAAACAGAATCAAGTCAAGTCTGAGGAAGGGGTTAACAACCCCGAAACGTCACAGGAGTGTTTTGAAAATAAAAATTCTTTGTTTGCATAAAAAATCCAGTGAGTGCCGCTTCCCATTTATGACTATTTTGGGATATACATATATATATGTAAAGGGAGGAAATACTGTCCAAACACCTCAGCGCTATAAAATGAGACTAAATAATAGTCAAAAGTGTAAATGATAAATAATCGTCCAATAAATAATGACTATATATATATATATATATATATATATATATATATATATGCACTGTATCCAAGAGAAGAAGCGAAATAAAGACTGTGTGTATATGTTTGGACTAGGGAGCAAACGAATAGTAATTGCGACTCAGAATAGATGGATATAGAAAACCACAGTGGTACATGTATACGTCTCAGTAATAAACATATATATGTAATTGGTATTGGAGATAAATGGAATCTCAATAAAACCTGAAAAAAATATTATAACCTAAAAACACCATATAATTTAGATGCAGTCCAAAAAATGCAACGCTAATAATGAGTGTGCATAAAAGATGTCAAAGCAGAGAAATCTGACTCTAATTAGAAATTGAAGAAAGATATAGTTCATATAGGTGTCAATAGAATTCTTCAGGCAAAGCCCCCTATGGGCTGTTCACTTACTGGAATTAACCTCAATCTTATGAGGTAAGGTAGGCATGGATGGACAAATAAAGCTGTGTCTAGAGCTGTATTTGGTACTCGTTGTTGTGCGCACTGTGAGAATTGGTTAGCCAGCCAGTTACTTCAATAATGTATCGGCCACTTGGAGGTGTTCGCCACTTAAATGTATAGATCTCCAATTCACATGAAATGCTTGTGCAATGACAATGCTGGTGGCATTTATCGATGGCGGGCAGACATGATCCGCTACAGCTCTGATCTCTGGTTAATTTTCTAAAAGTGCTCCAAATACCTTCAAAATATAGGGCATTGTAGTTTTTTTATTACAAAAAAAAATCTAGCATTTTTTTTTAATAATAATAAAAAAAACTACACTAGACAATTTTGGGGCTTTAAAGTTGGTGGGAGTGGGGTGTTAGAAAAAAAAACTTTACATTGCGGTCTATGGGAACTGTGTCTTCCCATAGACCGCAATGTGTGTATGTATATATATATATATATATATATATATATATATATATATATTTTATATATATATATAATTGATTATATACAGTGTACATATATATTTATGTGTTAATTTGTGTATATACACATATTAACACATACATATATATGTAAATATTCATATACATATATATTTAAAAATGCTGCCCATCAGTGCGCTACTTACCCCCTTTGCTGCGCGAGGTTCTGATGCCATCTCTGACGACATCAGAACGAGGCTCCCATTGGAGCTTATGGAAGCACGCTATATTGAGCGCAATGCTTCCTAGCAATGCAAATGTGAGCTCATGTTCGCATTGCAATTAACTTGTAATACCAGCGCACATTATCGTCTCAAACAGCTGCCTTGAAATATACAGCACTTCCCACTACTCTTTATATGGACCTTGAATATATTTATATAAAGTAATCATATCACCTCTCAAATGCCTTTTACTTGAGTAAACAGACCTAGTTTGGCTTACCTCTCTTCATATTTTAAATTCTCCATTCCTCTCAACAGTTTTGTGGCCCTTCTCTGAACTTTTTCTTATTCAATGAATTGGTCCCAAGAACTTCACTCCATACTCAAGGTGAGGTCTTACCAGGGATTTATATAGTAACATAATTATGCTTTCTTCCATTGCATCAATGGCTCTTTTAATACATGCTAGTATCTTTTTAGCCTTAGAAGCATGTGCCTTGCATAGCACACTCATTTTTAGCATGTTATTTATAATACACCTTGCTAAATAATTTAGAACCTTACATTTAGCAGCATTAAATCTCATTTGCCATTTACCAGCCCATTCCCACAATTTTTGTTAATCTCTTTGCAACACAATTACATCATGCGCTGGCATAATCACCTTACACAGCTTTGAATAATATGCAAAAACAGAGATGTTTATTTAAACCTTCCTCCAAATCATTTATAAAAAATATTGAAAAGAACAACTACTGTAACTTTAAAATATATTTAGTTTTTTAGTGTACCTATAATATTATTCCATAATATCCTGACAACAAAATAAAGTAATAAATGTATCTGTCTGACAGCCAATGGCGAACTGTTTTACCAAAGGTCATATACTCATATGCTACTGAAATGATCCTGGAAGAATTGTGAGCTTTTTAAAATTAAACATATTCATCAGATCTTTAAATTGTTCTTGAAAGTTGTAAGGAACTAAAAATACATGGCTTCTATTTTGAGAAAGATTTGTAGGAGAAAAAGAAAATAAAAATCTAAAAAATAAATATTGTGTAATATGGCTGTTTCAAAAAAACAAACTTGGATACTTGTGTGACATAGTTAGAACATGTTTCTCTCTGCACTGTTACTGTTATACACACAGACGGATTTAGAATCCAGTCCTAAAGTACATTCCCATTTGCTGCTGGACTCAGTTCAACATTCTTCTCTAATCTCCCTTTTTCCTCCCAAGTAGCTGAAAGCTGCCAGGCATTTATTAGGGAATGACAATAATAACTCTTCAGCTTATATCATCTTTCATTTTTCAAGTGTTGTACAATTACACTTCAGAAATGTTCACGCAATAGATGCAAACCTGGCAGTAGAGTGCTGGCCTGGTAGTTATCAGAGCTGTCTCCTAAGGTGTAGAGTCTTTTTTTTTTTTTAAATACTAGCACTGACTGTATTAAATTCTGATGTAGAGCTGGATAGCAGGTACGGAATATTCTACTCAAATATCAGTATAGAACACCATGATTTAAATGTCCAAATTAAAATAGTACAACACTGAACAAGAATATTACATTTGTAACATTGAGAATCCAGGTGTTGAGGGTTAAGGTTATGGGTATGGTTAACAACTTGGTAAAGAGAGGTAGCTGCTATGCATTATATTCTCTTTGGGACTACCTATATGAAACATCCATTTAATATTGAAAATCTACTTGCTTTATATTTAAAAAAAATACTTAAAGAGTAGCGGCCATGACATTTAAATACTGTCATTGCCGCTACTCTTAAAGTTTTTTTTTAAATATAAAGCAAGCACATTTTCAATATTATAAATTAGAGCTTCAAAATGCAACATTGGTCTGATATGAAGAAAAACAAAAACAAATATAGAATAACAGTATATTTAGAAATTAATGCTCATACTAGCTGCTGGTGACATCTGTCCTAATCTTGGTCTCCCAAAACTTCCTAGCCTTGCACACCCATTTCAATAGACTTAAAAAACAAAACTCTGGTAACCTTAATCTCATTCCTCTTGCATCTAAAGCCACCATCCCCTTCACTTATGCACTCTGGAACTCAAGCTCTGTTTGCAACAAGCTCACTTCTATCCATGACCTCTTTATCTCCCACTCTCAATCTTCTGGCTCTCACAGAAACCTTGCTCTCTCCTTTAGAGACAGCTTCTGCCGCTGCAATGTACATGGGGGTCTTCACACCTATTCTCAAAAAACCGTCTCTCGATCCAACCTCCCCATCCAACTTTCCCTACTCCCTCTTGCCTCAAAGTTTCTCGAAAAGTTAATATATGTATGTCTATCCCATTTCCTTACACTAAACTCCCTCCTTGACCCACTGCAATCTTGATTTCGCCCCCCACCACTCCACAGAGACAGCAATTATTAAGGTTTCCAATGACCTACTTACAGCAAAATCCAAAGGCCACTTCTCTCTGCTTATCCTCATTGATCTGTCTGCAGATCAATGCTCCAAACCTTCTTTTGCTCCAAACCCTCCAATCCTTTGGCATTTGCGACACAGCTCTCTCGTGGTTCTCATCTTATCTGTCTAACCCTATCTTTTGGGTAACCTTCTCTGGGACATCCTCTGCCCCGTTACCACTTTCTGTTGGGGTACCACAAGGCTCTGTCCTCAGTCCCCTTCTCTCTATGCTTGATCATTAGGTTCCTTAATAAAGTCCCATGGGTTTTAATACCATTTGTATGCCGATGACACCAAAATCTACCTCTCTGCACCAGACCTATTTAATCCACTCTCTCATCCTTTCCCACCTTGACTACTGCAACTCCATCCTCTCTGGTCTCCCTAGCTGCTGCCTAGCTCCTTAACCATCTATAATGAATGCCTCTGCCAGGCTCATTTTCCTTACACGTCACTCTTCATCTGCTGTACCTCTCTGCCAGTCCCTTCACTGGCTTCCTCTTGACTCCAGGCTTAAACACAACATTCTCACTCTGACATGCAAAGCCCTCAACTGCACTGCTCCCCCCTACAACTCAGACTTTGTCTCCAGATACTCTCCCTCCCGACCCCTTCGGTCTGCTCATGATCTCCTCCTCTCTTGTTACCTCCTCACATTCCCATTTTCAAGACTTCTTCCATCTTGTGGAACTCTTTGCCTGCTCCACAAGACCCCCCTAGTTTTAAAAGCTTCAAGCGCTCCCTAAAAACTGTACTATTCAGGGATGCATACAACCTACACTAACCTTTCTTAACTCCATTGCTATCCCCTTGAACTCCTTAGCATGTAAGCCTAGGAGCCTAGCTGTTTGTAGATCACCCACATAAGAGCCGACTACAACAGTGCAACTCTCGGCAGGGCCCTCTACCCATTTGATCCCCTATAAATGTTACCTTGCATACCGCCTATGTTCAAAGCACTGCAGAATCTGTTGGAGCTCTACAAATGCCTGATAATAATAATAATAAAAAGTTATATCTGAATTTGAGAATCCTAACCAACAATTCCTTATTCTACAAATCTTTTTCACTCACTTTATCTCTACAATATTGTCGTCATTCCCAAGGCTCTAAAGATAATTAAAATACATTGTAAAGGTTTCATAGTATTTGGGTTTGAAATAATGTTTAAAAAGTAGTCAAATGATAGTTATCTACTAATATGACCCACCAATAGTTACTTAAAGAATCAGATTATGAGCCTCTCTATAGTCAATGTGATCCTTGCTAACTTTAGTGTAGAAAAAATAAGCATAATTAAGATCCATTTATATAAAGTTGTCATTTATTTGTTGTTGTGAGCTAGTTATGGATCAAAGGTTGAGATTTTTTATAGACTTAGGGCCCCATGTATTAAATAGCGGGCGGACAGCTTCTCAACTTGTGATGCTGTCCACCCGCCCGCCTTTGCTGCATACGGGCAGCAGATCTGTTTGTCTGCTAGCCGTATGTATCATTACACACTTAGATGAGTGTGTAATGCCCTCCCCTTCATTCACGTGACCAATCGCTCGAGTGAAGGGACTGTCAATCACCGAAAGCGAGCTCTCTGGGATTTCTGTTCACCACCTCTGAGGTGGCGAAAAGTGTAAGAAGCAGCGGTCTAATGACGGCTGCTTCTTACATTGCGGAAAGCAATGTAAGAAGCAGCGATCTAATGACCGCTGCTTCTTACATTGCAGAAAGCAAGCTTGCATGTGTGAACCTGCCCACAAGGGCTCTGGAGCAGCTCTCGCTGCTTCGTACATGGAGCCCCGTTTATCTGTCTGATGAACAAATGTATGTTAAATGGACAGACAGAGCATACCATTTAAAAACCCTCTGACTCCCATCTTTTACCATGTCCCAAAGGTTCATAAGGACCACCACTTCTCTCCGGCAGACCTATGGTGTCTATTGTGGGGTCCTTGTTTGAACCTTTGGAAGCATGGTTAGATGGCATTTTACAACCCTTGGCTACCAGACAATTGTCCTATTTGAGAGATAGTTCCCATCTTTTGCAGTCCCTTGAGTCCATACTCTAGTGTTCTGGATATACTTGGTTGGTTGTTGACATCACTATACTTGCATACCCCAAAATGTAGGCATTTTAGCAGTGGAATTTTTTCTAGAAAGGGAAATGGGCTTGGATACTGTTCTACAACACTACATAGGAGATGTTTTACGTTTTTTACTTTCTCATAACTTGTTTGATAATAGCTTCTACCGACAAATATGTGGCACAGCGATGGGGGCTAAATTTGCCCCTGCCTTTGCCAATTTGTTTGTTTCATGGTGGGAACTCACTTATATCTATAACACCCTCAATCCATGGCTTGAAGATATTTATCTTTTTGTAAGGTATATAGATGATCTTTTGGTAATAATAAAAAAAACTATAAATGAGGAGGAATTTAGATTAATTTTATGATATCTCAATCAAAATTATATGAACTTAAGGTTTCCTGGAACATATAGCCAACATGAGGTAAATTATTTGGATCTCTCTTTATTTATTGAAAATAACAGCATAGTCTCCAAAACATTCAGAAAACCTACTGCAGGCAATACCATCTTGCATGTCACCTCACAGCATCCTAGTCATCTTATTCAAGCGATACCAAAGGGTCAGTTCATCAGGCTTAAAAGAAACACCTAATCGGAAGCAATTTATGAACAACAATTTATTGAATTAAAGAATAGACTCATACGTAGGGGTTATGATGCAGTAAAATTAGAAAAGTGCTGCATAGATATTAAGACCTATTATGTTCTTTAACATAAAACTATAGATGCCAAACAAAAAGAAAGTGAATTTAAAGATGCAATTGTATTCACAACTGAGTATTCCCAACAATTCCCTGAAGTAGTCAAAATATTAAATAAACGTCTCCATCTTCTTTTAGGGGATGAAATCCTAAAACCTCTAATTCAAAATTGTAAATTTGTTCCTAAAAATCAAGAACATTGGCCCAAAGATTATCCCCCAGTGTTATTAAAAACAAAAAAGTACAAGGCTACACAAAAGGGGTAATTTTGATTGTGGTAGCAGGAATTGATATATGTGCACGTATGTTCACTTAGCGACTAACTTCATGTGCAGTGTTAATCAACAGAATTTCATCATTGATTTTTATGCCAAC
>NW_026512370.1:30000-52840 GCF_027579735.1 Bombina bombina
CAGATCATGCTCCGGTTCGGCTGTAACAGCCAAGACTGCTGGAGCTTCCTTCAGCTCCAACGTATATATGTTGTGCGTTACAATAAGCACAACGTATATATGTCACATTGGGCTAAGGGGTTAAGCAGTATTTCTGTTGTATTTCTCACAACACTGGCTGACATTAAAGGGACAGTTTACTCAAAAATGTTCTCCCCTTTAATTTGCTCCCAATGATCGACTTTACTTGCTGGAGTGTATTAAATTGTTTACAAGTAGCTCCTTTACCCTTATATTGGCATTTTAAATAGTTGATTTAGCCTGTGGTATCCCCACCTATTCTGAAAGTTTGTGGCCGCAGGTTCAAGCTATAGATAAGCTTTGTAAACACAGCCAGCAGAAGAAATTACACTCCTAGGTGATTATTTTATGGACAGATATAAGATAAAGAAGCAGGTATATGTACACAATGTGATACAGTAATGAGATCTGATTATACCTACCTAAACCCATTTTATTAGGTTGAGGCTTCAAAACACAAAAGCAGAGCTTTAATATACACAAATAAACCTTAAAAAGTTAATTTTCATACATTTTTTACTATGCAGTTGGTAAAACACATTAAGTGAAAAACTATTTTACAGTATACTGTCCCTTTAACCCCTTCACTACGAGGAATTTCAGGAAAAAAACTTGCCAGAGAATGTTTAGCATTTTTGCTATCACTACATTTAAACATAAATAGAGCCTTATTTTTCTTTTTTTTATTTACCTATTAAAGCTATATTTGTTTTTTCTTAAGTAGACAACCCAAGGTATTGATCTAGGCCCATACAGCTTGTGCAATCATGACACAAATGGTTATAAAAGCTTCTCTGGGATCCCCTTTGTTCCGAAATAGCAGACATGCATGTCTTTGCCATTGGTTTTTGGTAATTAGAAGGCCTCTAATTGCAGCTGCACACCACAATTCCCAGCAGGGAAGAAATAAATAAGGCCTAGATTTGGAGTTTGGCGGTAGCCGTGAAAACCAGCGTTAGAGGCTCCTAACGCTGGTTTTAGGCTACCGCCGGTATTTGGAGTCATTCAAAAAAGGGTCTAACGCTCACTTTTCAGCCGCGACTTTTCCATACCGCAGATCCCCTTACGTCAATTGCGTATCCTATCTTTTCAATGGGATCTTTCTAACTCCGGTATTTAGAGTCGTGTCTGAAGTGAGCGTTAGAAATCTAACGACAAAACTCCAGCCGCAGAAAAAAGTCAGTAGTTAAGAGCTTTCTGGGCTAACGCCGGTTCATAAAGCTCTTAACTACTGTGCTCTAAAGTACACTAACACCCATAAACTACCTATGTACCCCTAAACCGAGGTCCCTCCACATCGCCGACACTCGATTAAATTTTTTTAACCCCTAATCTGCCGACCGCCACCTACGTTATACTTATGTACCCCTAATCTGCTGCCCCTAACATCGCCGACCCCTATATTATATTTATTAACCCCTAACCTGCCCCCCACAACGTCGCCGCCAGCTACCTACACTTATTAAACCCTAATCTGCCGACCGCAAAGAGCCGCCACCTACATTATAGCTATGTACCCCTAATCTGCTGCCCCAAACACTGCCGACCCCTATATTATATTTATTAACCCCTAATCTGCCCCCCTCAACGTCCCCTCCACCTGCCTACACTTATTAACCCCTAATCTGCTGACCGGACCGCACCGCTACTATAATAAAGTTATTAACCCCTAATCCGCCTCACTAACCCTATAATAAATAGTATTAACCCCTAATCTGCCCTCCCTAACATCGCCGACACCTAACCTCAATTATTAACCCCTAATCTGCCGACTGGAGCTCACCGCTATTCTAATAAATGTATTAACCCCTAAAGCTAAGTCTAACCCTAACACTAACACCCCCCTAAATTAAATATAATTTTAATCTAACGAAATAAATTAACTCTTATTAAATAAATTATTCCTATTTAAAGCTAAATACTTACCTGTAAAATAAATCCTAATATAGCTACAATATAAATTATAATTATATTATAGCTATTTTAGGATTAATATTTATTTTACAGGTAACTTTGTATTTATTTTAACCAGGTACAATAGCTATTAAATAGTTAAGAACTATTTAATAGCTAAAATAGTTAAAATAATTACAAATTTACCTGTAAAATAAATCCTAACCTAAGTTACAATTAAACCTAACACTACACTATCAATAAATTAATTAAATAAAATACCTATAATTATCTACAATTAAACCTAACACTACACTATCAATAAATAAATTAAATACAATTCCTACAAATAAATACAATGAAATAAACTAACTAAAGTACAAAAAATAAAAAGAACTAAGTTACAAAAAATAAAAAAATATTTACAAACATTAGAAATATATTACAACAATTTTAAACTAATTACACCTACTCTAAGCCCCCTAATAAAATAACAAAGCCCCCCAAAATAAAAAAATTCCCTACCCTATTCTAAATTACTAAAGTTCAAAGCTCTTTTACCTTACCAGCCCTGAACAGGGCCCTTTGCGGGGCATGCCCCATGAAGTTCAGCTCTTTTGTCTGTAAAAAAAAACATACAATACCCCCCCCCAACATTACAACCCACCACCCACATACCCCTAATCTAACCCAAACCCCCCTTAAATAAACCTAACACTAAGCCCCTGATGATCTCCCTACCTTGAGTCGTCTTCTCCCAGCCGAGCCAAATTCTTCATCCAAGCGGAGCAAGAAGAGGTCCTCCATCCGGTAGAAGTCTTCATCCAAGCGGGGCAGAAGAGGTCTTCCATCCGATTGAAGTCTTCATCCAAGAGGCATCTTCTATCGTCATCCATCCGGAGCGGCAGCATCCTGAAGACCTCCGACGCGGAACATCCATCCTGGCCGACGACTGAACGACGAATGACGGTTCCTTTAAATGACGTCATCCAAGATGGCGCCCCTCGAATTCCGATTGGCTGATAGGATTCTATCAGCCAATCGGAATTAAGGTAAGAATATTCTGATTGGCTGATGGAATCAGCCAATCAGAATCAAATTCAATCCGATTGGCTGATCCAATCAGCCAATCCGATTGAGCTCGCATTCTATTGGCTGATCGGAACAGCCAATAGAATGCGAGCTCAATCTGATTAGCTGATTGGATCAGCCAATCAGATTGAACTTGATTCTGATTGGCTGATTCCATCAGCCAATCAGAATATTCCTATCTTAATTCCGATTGGCTGATAGAATCCAATCAGCCAATCGGAATTCGAGGGACGCCATCTTGGATGACGTCATTTAAAGGAACCGTCATTCGTCGTTCAGTCGTCGGCCAGGATGGATGTTCCGCGTCGGAGGTCTTCAGGATGCTGCCGCTCCGCTCTGGATGGATGACGATAGAAGATGCTTCTTGGATGAAGACTTCAATCGGATGGAAGACCTCTTCTGCCCCGCTTGGATGAAGACTTCTACCGGATGGAGGACCTCTTCTTGCTCCGCTTGGATGAAGAATTTGGCTCGGCTGGGTGAAGACGACCCAAGGTAGGGAGATCTTCAGGGGCTTAGTGTTAGGTTTATTTAAGGGGGGTTTGGGTTAGATTAGGGGTATGTGGGTGGTGGGTTGTAATGTTGGTGGGGGGTATTTTATGTTTTTTTTTACAGGCAAAAGAGCTGAACTTCTTGGGGCATGCCCCGTAAAGGGCCCTGTTCATGGCTGGTAAGGTAAAAGAGCTTTGAACTTTAGTAATTTAGAATAGGGTAGGGCATTTTTTTATTTTGGGGGGCTTTGTTATTTTATTAGGGGGCTTAGAGTAGGTGTAATTAGTTTAAAATTGTTGTAATATATTTCTAATGTTTGTAAATATTTTTTTATTTTTTGTAACTTAGTTCTTTTTATTTTTTGTACTTTAGTTAGTTTATTTCATTGTATTTATTTGTAGGAATTGTATTTAATTTATTTATTGATAGTGTAGTGTTAGGTTTAATTGTAGATAATTATTGGTATTTTATTTAATTAATTTATTGATAGTGTAGTGTTAGGTTTAATTGTAACTTAGGTTAGGATTTATTTTACAGGTAATTTTGTAATTATTTTAACTATTTTAGCTATTAAATAGTTCTTAACTATTTAATAGCTATTGTACCTGGTTAAAATAAATACAAAGTTACCTGTAAAATAAATATAAATCCTAAAATAGCTATACTATAAATATAATTTATATTGTAGCTATATTAGGATTTATTTTACAGGTAAGTATTTAGCTTTAAATAGGAATAATTTATTTAATAAGAGTTAATTAATTTCGTTAGATTAAAATTATATTTAACTGAGGGGGGTGTTAGTGTTAGGGTTAGACTTAGCTTTTGGGGTTAATACATTTATTAGAATAGTGGTGAGCTCCAGTTGGCAGATTAGGGGTTAATAATTGAAGTTAGGTGTCGGCGATGTTAGGGAGGGCAGATTAGGGGTTAATACTATTTATTATAGGGTTAGTGAGGCGGATTAGGGGTTAATAACTTTATAATAATAGCGGTGCGGTCCGGTCGGCAGATTAGGGGTTAATAAGTGTAGGCAGGTGGAGGCGACGTTGTGGGGGGCAGATTAGGGGTTAATAAATATAATATAGGGGTCGGCGGTGTTAGGGGCAGCAGATTAGGGGTACATAGGGATAATGTAAGTAGCGACTGTTTACGGAGCGGCAGATTAGGGGTTAAAAATAATATGCAGGGGTCAGCGTTAGTGGGGGCGGCAGATTAGGGGTTAATAAGTGTAAGGTTAGGGGTGTTTAGACTCGGGGTACATGCTAGAGTGTTAGGTGCAGACGTAGGAAGTGTTTCCCCATAGGAAACAATGGGGCTGCGTTAGGAGCTGAACGTGGCTTTTTTGCAGGTGTTAGGTTTTTTTTCAGCTCAAACAGCCCCATTGTTTCCTATGGGGGAATCATGCACAAGCACGTTTTTGAGGCTGGCCGCGTCCGTAAGCAACTCTGGTATCGAGAGTTGCAGTTACGTTAAATATGCCCTACGCTCCTTTTTTGGAGCCTAACGCAGCCATTCTGTGGACTCTCAATTCCAGAGTTATTTTAAAGGTGGGGCCAGAAAAAAGCCAGCGTTAGCTACGCGGGTCGTTACCGACAAAACTCTAAATCTAGCCATAAGTTAGCTGGTATTGGAAATAGTATTGTTATGTAGATATTACTCTCCTACCTGATACCTCCCACCTCCTTTTTTATTTTGCAATTTTTTTTATTATGATTTTTGTTCTGCAGTGTAGTGATCTCTTCTCAACCCTCCCACCTCCCTGATTCCTCCCAAACAGCTCTCTAACCCTCCCATCTCCCACTATTGGAAGCCATCTTTGTTACTAGCAGTTGTTTGCCAGTACCCAATTTCAGTTTTTTTTAAATTTATTTATAGTTTATTTATAATGTTGAATTTTTTTCTGTACCCACCCTAAATCTCAAATCTTTTCTGTAGTGCATAGCCCCATCTTGACAAACAAAAGCATTAGTAAAACTCATGGCTTGACAGAAGAACTGACACTCACAATTGAGATGAGCTCATGCTCTGAAGCTCAACATATGAGCTAAGTAGAGTTGCAACAACTAATCTATATAATTAATAATAATCGATTATGAAAATAGTTGTCAATGGGGGGGAGGAGCCGGTCGCTGACATGAGCGCAGCGTAACTCCGGAGCTCCGTGTAGCAGCCCTTAAAGATTCAAGTCTATCCTGGATCTATTTATCATCAACCAGCAAACAATGTGGGTAACAGGCATCTAATACCCAGCAGACAAACCTGATCGCTAATTGATGGAGCTAAGGTCCCTAAAAACTAACATATTTGACCAAGATCACTGGTGGATATTTACAGATACGCCATACCCGGACCGGAAGTAAGGCCTGACTACACCCGGCGCCATCTCGCAAGCAGAGCACTGATCTGCTAGCTTTGGCGTCTGCTGCTACAGTGTTAATGACCACACAGGAGGATCGCATCAGCCAGAACGCATTGGCAGGCACCAACAGACATGCAAGTAGGCGGATCACTGTAGTAAGCCCCTTCTGAACCACTTGTAAAAGGCACTAACTCCACTACACCCTCAATAGCCCAAAGAAGACAAGTAAAAGGCTTAAGTCACAGGGCAGAGAACAGAGACTATATATGCCTCATCTCACTCACTGAAAACGGCACATAATAACAAATTCAGGACACTTTCACTTAACCTATTGACAGAATTGGAACTGCGACACTAAGAAAAGAGACTCTTGCAGGTATTGAAACCCTGGAATACCAATCATTACTGCCTTGCCTATAATAGTAACTGTTTACTGTCACTGGACAACATTATTGACACTACCCAACAACTTCAGGAGGGCCCTTCATACTAACTTTCCTCTGGAAACGCATATCAATCCAACATGGCATCCAGATGCACAGAGGGGAAAACAGAAAGACTGGCTAAGCCAATCACTGGGAAAACCCTTACAATGATGATCATGATTAATTTGGCAAAAAGATTAATACCCTTGAACTGGAAAAAAACAGATCTTCCACCAGTCTCAACATGGCAAGGAATAGTTACTCACTCACTAACACTGGAAAAATACCATTACACACAGACCAAGCGACTGGATAGTTATCACTCCATATGTTTTATATGGGAAGAATATCTGAGGGCCGACTCTATCACTTTATAAATAGCATAAATCGCATAACATGGTCAGACTATAAAAATACTCTCTCTTCACATCCTAGAAAATTATTGTCTAACATAAGGAATGTTAACAATTCTAGAAGCCCTACCTAACTATCTGCATATGTGTTGGTACCACTCTTTCCTTATTTTTTCATTAGCTTTTTGGCATACGTTTCATATGAAACAGATCTGGAAATGTCTATTAGATGGAAACTTTCCTTATTCCTCTGTATAACGTAACATTTTATCTCATGTTGTATGCTTTTGAATTATTAAATAAAAATATAAAAAAAAAAAAAATAGTTGTCAATGAATCTCATAATCGATTAGTTGGTTTGCAATTAGTTGGTCTGTGCACAGCACCAGCTGCTTTACTCCAATGAGTTCCTACACATGGTATTGTGTTTTATGTGTCTGCCCTTAGCCTAAAGGACGTCTACAGACATTTTACTTTTCACTTTTTCCGGACAGTATAAGTTTATAACTACTCCTGGCTTATGTGCAACCCAGAAATAAAATAGGAGTCATCATTTGGATTGTTTATATTAAATCAGGTGATTTGGGACTATGCTTTGCATGATATAGTGCCGAGCTTGTTATTTACACCTAGCTCTAGACTGATGGGAGTGTTATTCAAATTGATATGCATTATTATCTGTTTGCACAATTATTAGCAGATTGATTGCTATTACTGATTATATGTACTGTATAGATAAATGTGGAAGGCTTTGTCCTGATATTGATATATAGTGATAAGCGCTTTTGACTTTCAATTTTTTTTTAATATTTCCCTAACCTTTATAGCTGGTTATTTACCATTGCATATAGATATTCAAGATATGTTTATGTTAGAATGAAGCCCAGGCTTACTTTGTTAAGAGCCCCCTTGCATTGGTGGAGCTAACAAAGATAAATTTCCCACCTTAGTGATATTGGCAAAACCCTACTTATGCATCTCAGGCACCATCTGAGCGCCTCTTCTCTGCTGCAGGCAAAATAGCTTGCATAAAGAGAGCCTGCCACAGCCAGGAGCATGTGGTCATGTTGTCATTTTTTGCATTTGAATGAGAGAGTGAATAACAGTATTTTAATAACAGTGAAAGTTTACCTCTTTGTAGTTCTACCTCTTTTGAAACAGTTCGTGTTTTTTTTTTTTTTTTTTTTTTTTGCTTGATTATAAAAATGTGTTCTGCTTTGGGTTAAAAAATTGGACAAATCATTGTGTTAATGTAAAGTTTTAGTCTGAAGTTTATATTTATAACACTCAGTATGTGGATTTTATTTTAAATATAGGATTTGTTTTTAATCCGATTAGTCGATTAATAGAAAAAATAATCGTCCGGTTAATCGATTATGAAAACAAGCGTTAGTTGGAGCCCTAGAGCCAACACTTAAAAGCTAAGCAGAACAGTTGACGCTAATGACTTGAAAATTTGAAAATGAACTAACTCTATGAAGCTTAACAGAAGAACTGATAAGCTAATACTCTGAAACTGGACAGAGGAGCTGATGCTCTGAAACTTGATAGAAATGACATTCACCACTTGAAGCTTGTCAATGAGCTGAAACTCTGAAATGTGAGAAGAGCTGACACTACTGATATAAATCTTGGCAGATGAGCTGATGCCCTAAGGTTAGTCTTACATTCCTGAAGTTAGTTTGGCAAATAAGATGATCCTCTGAAGCCTAACAGATGAGTTGACTCTCACATCTTGATGCTTGGCAAATGATCTGACACTCTAAAGCATAACAGTGTAGTGGATACTGATGACTTGAAGCTTTACAATAAAGCTCAGAAGAAGAGCTGACACTCAGATTTAGGCAGCAGAGCTTGTACTCAAAGTATAATATGAGTCAAGGTGAGAAAGCGAATGCCAAGGGATTACACAGATACAGCAAAAATCACATGGAACACAGGGTGGCAAAGGTGCAGAAAGGATCTAGGAGGCCATTAGAATAACCGGGCAAATAATTAGTTTGTGCTTGTTCCCTTTGTAGCTCTTTGGTGTACCATAATGTTACCTAAGCACACTACTGTAACTAAGGACCCCGCACAGAGGGAATACAGAGTTGGTGTAAAGACCTGTAAGGAGATCCTCTTAGCAAACCAATTACCTGGCCAGTAATCGTCTTATCCTAGCATCAGTTGGTAAGACAGGAAGGGAATCCCACTGCCAAATAACTACAGCACATGGACCCAAAGGTAGAAAGTATCAAGTACAGCAAAAACTAAGTAGTTACCAAATATAAGGGTCAATACAAGTACAATGGTCCACAGTAACGAGTATGGCAAAAACAAGGCAGAATCACTAGGCAGAAGGAGCGTCAGAGACAGGTAGGGGTCCAACAAAAGTACCAAATCAGTTAACAAAATAATGGTTAGAGGCAGTCCAAGGGTCAGGGCAGGCAGCAGGCAAGACAGAGAAAACCAATAAACAGCAAGGTCAGCAACAAAAGATCCAACTGAAAGAATAGTGCACCTAAAATACAGGATTCAATACTCGTTTAATGAGAAGCCTACTTAAAGGGACATTGTACGCTAGATTTTTCTTCAGATAAATGTTTTGTAGATGATCCATTTATATAGCACATCTGGGGGGGTTTCTGTAAAAATATATAGTTTTGTTTATTTTTAAATAACATTGTGCTGATTTTCAGATTCCTAACCAAGCCCCAAATATTTATATGTATACTGATGTATACAGACTTCACATTGCTTCTCTTTGTATAATGGGTCGATTCATATGCAAGGGAGGGGGGAGGGTTTTCTCTCAGCCTCTTTCAGTGGGTGTTCCAGACTAAGCTCACCAACAGTGCTAAACTGGGAACTTAAAAGTAAGTTTTAAAAGGTTTTATACTGGATTTTTTTTATTAGTATCTGTGCATATTATTCTTTATAGTAGTGTCTATTATATGTAGTTAAATGAAAATTGGTGTATACGGTCCCTTTAAGCTTAGTAGCGCAGGAAACAGTGGGGCATGCTAACCCAAAACCATTGCACAGGAAATAGCGTGGTATACAAAAGTAAATAGTGACCATGTTCCTTTAGACGGCAGCCATGTTAAAAGGCTCTGAAGTGCGCAGAAAAAAATTGTGGCGCAATATGACAGTGCGGTGTAAATTGCTATCAGTATTGTTAGGAATGCTATCACACTAAGCAAAGCACAAGGTGCGCTAAAAATCCAGACCACACTCCGACAGATCCCCCCAAGGAACCCTCCATGGACCCCTAACCTTATCAGGATGTTGATGATATAAAGTCTTAACAAGAGAGGGAGCATGCAAATCAGGAGCAGAAACATCAGGAGCAGAAACCCAGTTACCATCTCATATCTAGATATTTAATACTCTTCTGATTGTTTCATGTAAACCCATATGCTGTTGACACCCAAATTTAGTTCTCTGAACTAGAGCTATCCTCTTATTTGTTCACTTATGTCACCATTGCCTATCAAGAGTTTTATCTTGAATTTCCTTTCATAGTTAAAATTGAAAAAAGAAAGTATTTGAACTCGGAGACTTGAAGGTTCAGTTAAAACAAAGTTCATTTATTTGTTTCCATAATGTTAAAAACGAACTATAGGTGTGCCATCAAGGGTTGGTGTATCTGTCAGACCTGCTGACGCGTTTCGGCTGTTCTGCCATAGTCATAGCGTGCATACTGGCAGAGACACCTGTGCTCTTAAAGAAAGTGCTCAAATTACATTGGATAAAAACAACAGCAACAAAAACTGATTGAATGATTAGTATCTACACTTGTTTTATATGCAAACTTAAAGTGTGTTAAGCAATGTTCATAATGGAAAACTGACAATAGAATCAATACAAAGATAGTTTCATCTTACAGTTCCCAGGGAACTTACATTTCCTACAAAACTTCAGTATACACACATAATTGCGTAATAAAAACACAATGTGTCGGTATACAAAGTTTTAAACATTGTTTTAAACATATGTAATGTACTACAGTGAAAGACCCTGACCAAGTTATGTGGAACAAAAATAAAATTAAATATAAACTTAAAATAAAATAATTGAACTAGTAAACAGAGCAAACTTTTAGAGTGGTAAAAACTATAATATTGATAATATTAATAGTTAAAGGGTTGGGTCATGAGTGTAGTAGGTATGGGCACATTATAACAGGTATAAGCATACTACTTAGGTTAGACCCTGAATGGAAGATTTCATCTTTCCATTTCTGGGGTTAAGGTTTTTAAAGTTGCCAATTTGAACATCTGTACATTAGCTAAACCATATACTTTACACTCATTGTTAGTGTCTTATTTTGATTTGATTTAGGTGTATTCCCAAGTATATGGAGCTAAATAAGTCAAACCATATTTGCATCTGTTTATATATCCCCCTAAATTGATTTGGATTAAATTGCCCATGTTGTTTCAGTGGTATTAGGGGACTCAAGTACATAATAGGGAACAAGGTCATGTTTATGATCACTTAGTTTGGAGTTACTCATAGGTATCTAAGTGCATTCCTATCTGGGCAAAGTGGGGACTTTTTAACGGCCATTGTATCTGGCATATTGGAAGTGTTTGGTTGCATCATTGCAAGAAATTAATTAGGTCATATTCGCTATTCAGTCCCAGTGGATGTCTAGTTTTAAGTGTAAGAATCCAGAAGGCCTCCTGTTTAGCTAATAGTTGGTCTCTGTTGCCCCTCATTTGAATCTGGGTATATGATAAACTACAGTCCATCTCAGTCCCTTGGGATTCTTGTCATGTGCATGGGTATAGTGTGAGATAAGGGGTGTAGTCAGTATACCATTCTTGATATTACAGATGTGCTCCTGCATCCGGGACCTAATCTCTCTTGAGGTCATGCCCACATATTGGATGTTGCAAATTGTGCATGTCAGGACATAGATCACATAAGTGGCCCTGCAATTGTAGCACATCTTGTGATGGTATCTTATGCCAGTTTTGGAACTGATAAAACCTTCTCCTATCTGGATAAATTCAAAGCCTTGCAATTTTGGTAGTGGCATCTATAGACCCCCTTGGTTGTAAGCCAAGTGCTCTGGTTGACTACCGTGCTCTTTAAGCCGGTTGGGGACACTCTGTTCCCAATTGTAAGGCTCCTCTTGTATGCAAAGCGGCAGCCGCCCCTTGCAACGTCTACTAGATCATCATCTGTGGTTAAAACCGAGAAATTTTTTCTTATAATCCCACAGATTTGATGGAATTGTTCACTGTAGCTGGTGATAAAAATAGTTTTATTTGTGTGTTTACTTTTCTCAGGTTTAAGTCTAGACCTGTGTAGAAATTCTTTCCTATCTCTCTGTTCTACAGATCTCCTCATTCCTTTTACCATGTGATCTGGGTAGTTAAAATTGAGCCTTCTCTTTCCCCTCACAGCTCAAATTCCAAATACTGTTTACCTTGCACCCAATAACACCACACCATCCTATATTTCAGTCCTCTTTAAATACAGATTTTTCTCCTCTTTCTCTTTAACATTTCCTCACATTCCTGTCTACTATACTTTTTTGGAACTTCACCAGTTCTGTGTAATTTCTTTCATTGATCCTTTAAATAACTAAATAAAAAACATTTAAAAACAAACTATACAAGATACTGGCAGACTGTCTGCTAGTACCTGAGATGGTGGTAACCAATGGGGGAAGGGTAATTAGAGCTCTTTGGGAGGGATTAGGGAGGTGAGAGGGTGTGGAACTATCCCTACATTACAGAAAAATTTAAATATAATTTTTTACAACCATTTGTGTTAGGACTGCACAAGCATTATGTAAATAATATCAGTGAGAGACCCAAAGATTGTGAAAAAGTTAACGATTTGGCAGACAAATGGTGGCATGAAATATACCAAAATGGGCCTAGATCAGTACCTTGGGTTGTCTTCCTTAAATATACCAGGTCAGGTGTTAAAGATACTCCTAAATATATAAAAACAGAAAAAGGACAAGTTTGTATTCATTTAATAGGGAAACTAGGTATTTAGTTATGCACGTGGTTCAAACTTAAGTTTTAATTATTAAGACAATAAAATTATACCATTAGACCATTTATGATGAGAAACAGGCAACGTGGTATTAAACTGATCATTTAATGGAAATTTCAAAATTAAACTCTCTGGGACATTATTCTTGTATTATTATTATTATTATTATTTATTAAAGGGACATTATACACTAGATTTTTCTTTGCATAAATGTTTTGTAGATGGTCCATTTTTATACCTAGAAAATGTTTTAATACTTGTCCAATTCAATAAGGAACGTTGCTCACCTTTAGATAAACTAATCCCTCGGGTTTATGAAATTTGATATGTAAATTAAGGTGGTGCCAAACAAGTTGGCCAATTCCTATTTTATAGTACCTTAGCGATGTAGCTTATGTGCATTTAATGAGCTGTTTTTTTTGGCGTTTCTTATTTTCTATGTTTGTCCCTCTAATCTCTATATGGTAGATTCTATCTGTGTAAAACGTGTGATTGTGTGGATATATTGCCACTATAAGCTCGTATGATTAAAGAAATTTTCTTTTTATTTGACAATGATTAAAATTGTTATATATAACAAATCAATTCTGTTAAAAATAATAAAATCCTTACAGACACTGGTGTCTACTATGACTTAGTAAAATTGAGGTTATTACAAATAGTCTATGCAGGTTGCAATTAGTACAGTTTTATCTTCTCTTCAAGCATTAATTATGCCAAAATTATGCAAAACAAGATATATACAAAATGCAGTATTGATCTTTTCAATATATAATGATAGTTTATCTTTCAGCACCTTTATATAAATGAACCATCTCCACTGAAAAGATGGTGATTTTTACAAGTTCGTCTTTAGCTTGAGTTGTCTTTCAGGTATTTTAAAAAAAAACAGGCTTCTTCCCCGTATATATACCTTCTTTATCTTTTGTAACCGTATCAACTTAGTTGGCAGATATTTACGTAAATTAAACGGCTAGAATGTCAAATCTTAGCAATTGCTTAAATTATTTTACATACGGTTTTTTCTTTCAGGCTCTTTTCTCCTCTTTATCCTTTGTTGAACAGTGCACTGTACCGTTGTTTTTAATGCTTGGATTCGCTGTATGGTTCCGCCTCCTGCCGATCTGTATGCTGGCCTTTAATATTGTGGAATACTACCGGACTTCTTGACAACAGCCTGATTGCTGTCTCCTGACGTGGCTGGCAAGGCAACCGGAGTTGGTGGCTTCCGTTCTCGGAGGACGGTGTTCCTGGACCTTTTGTCAGGCTAGGTGACCGGATCTCTCGTCTTGAAAAAGGCTGACAGCTGAAACGCGTAGAAACCTGAAAGGACCGACTAACACACGCCAAGGACCCTAAGCTTGTAAAAAGAAAGGTTCTGGCGAGAAGAAGTCACAAAGAACAAAGAAAGAATTCTGAAGCACTCCGGTTGCCTTGCCAGCCACGGAAAAGTCAGGAGACTGAATAAAGGCTGTTGTCAAGAAGTCCATGAGCACCTCTACATACATTTACCGAAAACGAGAGATCCGGTCACCTAGCCTGACAAAAGGTCCAGGAACACCGTCCTCCGAGAACGGAAGCCACCAACTCCGGTTGCCTTGCCAGCCACGTCAGGAGACAGCAATCAGGCTGTTGTCAAGAAGTCCGGTAGTATTCCACAATATTAAAGGCCAGCATACAGATCGGCAGGAGGCGGAACCATACAGCGAATCCAAGCATTAAAAACAACGGTACAGTGCACTGTTCAACAAAGGATAAAGAGGAGAAAAGAGCCTGAAAGAAAAAACTGTATGTAAAATAATTTATGCAATTGCTAAGATTTGACATTCTAGCCGTTTAATTTACGTAAATATCTGCCAACTAAGTTGATACGGTTACAAAAGATAAAGAAGGTATATATACGGGGAAGAAGCCTGTTTTTTTAAAAAATACCTGAAAGACACCTCAAGCTAAAGACGAACTTGTAAAAATCACCATCTTTTCAGTGGAGATGGTTCATTTAAATAAATGTGCTGAAAGACAAACTATCATTATATATTGAAAAGATCAATACTGCATATTGGTCCATTTTTATAGCCTATACAGCTTTTTCTTATTAAAAAAAAAAAAGTTTAGTTTTGCTTATTTTTAAATAACATTGTGCTGACTCCTAACCAAACCTCAAAGTTTTAGGAGAATACTGATGTATACCTACTCCAGCTTGCTTCTGTTTGTGTAAAGAGTCTTTTCATATGCAGAGGAAGGGGGGGGGGGGGGGCTGCTTTTTTTGCTATAGAACCACTTGCAGTGGGTGTTCCAGCTAATCATTTCAACAGAGCTAAACTGGGAGCTTCTAAGTAAGTTTTTAAACGGTTTTATACTGGATTTTAGATCAGTATCTGTGCATATTATTCTTTAGAGTGTCTATTACATGCAGTTAAATGAAAATTGGTGTATACTGTCCCTTTAATGTAGCTAATATATTGATTTATTTTGCCACCTTCAATAATCAGCTCTCAAAAATGTTTTTATTAAAGGGACAATTATGCATTAAAACAACATTGAAAAATACTTTATTTACCTTAATTTTCTGTAATTTAACTATAAAATTGTTCTACTGCCTTAGAGGCTGGAGTGCATTCTGTGGGACCCAAAACTTTTACCCTTTAATATTCTAAGGAATGATTGATCGTACAAAAGCTAATTTATATCTGTCCCTAATTAGTAAAAGATAAACATATCAATCTGAACCTATTATCCTTAACAATTTTAGCGCATGCGTGGCTCATATGAGCCATATACCAGGGAAAGACATAGTGGGGTCATGCAACCCAATTAGACAACCAAGGATCATTGGCTTTGATTTGTAATAAGATTAGTAAATAAAATATTTGGAGAGCATATAAGTGAGAAAACATTATACAAAATACCCTAAAAAATTGCTCCCTCCATTAATCCTGCTGCCGTAGGCCAAGATGAGCCCCTGCATTCCACCTGGATTCTGAGTCATGGAGACCATGGGGAGTTTCAGGTGACATGTGGTCAAAGTCCTTGGGTTGTGTGGGTGGGGTTGATGTTTTTTTGGGTGGGGCAAATGAATTAGGAAGCATGGCAAAGTAACCACTGGTTTCACTTCTAGAAAACAAGTTGTTGATAAGGAAAAAAGAACTGCAGGGAAAATCAAATGAATAAATTAATTTAATTTTATGTATTTTAATTCTATGGGACTTCAGTGTCCTGAAAACTTTGAATTGTATCCACTATTAGTTAGCTATTAATGGTATCCTATGTACATCGCTTCTGTTATTTTCTTACAAAATTTTTTTTATTTTCTTTGAATTCTATCTATTCTAACAGCACATAGGTTGGATTTACTAACATTGCTCAGATAAGGTCTTGCTATCAAATTCTACCTCGTGCACTTATACCCAATGAATGAAAGAAAGGGGTCAGCAGCCCAAGGTTAAATATTTGTGTCCTTTATTCCATGGCTATGCAGGTAACATTAAGTGCTAGATTACAAGTGGGGCGATAACTTATTGCGTGCCCGCAAAGGTCAAATTTGTCCTTTTCCGGGCGTGCGATAAATAATAAACCATTACAAGATGCTGGTTAACTTTATAAATGTGCCCTAAATTCCCCCAAAATGGTGTGTATTTTATTAAAAAATAAAAATTGTACCATCTTTATATTTTAATATAATTACTGCCCTAGGCAGTATTTTGGGGCTAAAGTTGGTCGGAGTGGGGTGAAATGTGCCTTTACATTGAAGTCTATAGGAAATGTGTGTTCCCAGTAAATATATTTGTATATGCTTATATACATTTACATTTATGTGTTAATTTGTGTATATACACATATTAACACATAAATTATATGTATATATATAATCATATACATATATATTTACATTTTTCTGTCATTGCAGCGCTACTTACCCCCCTTCTCTGTACAAGGTTCTCACGGCAGGAGAACGAGGCTCCCATTTGAGCCTATGGAAGCTCACTCTCATGAGCACAAATCTTCCCAACTTGTAATACCATTACTCAGTGGAGAGAAAATATCACTTTCACAAAATCGATATTTAGCGCTCCACTTGTATTGCCCTATAACGTTTTGGGTGTTACCCATAATCTTTAAACTTCATTAAGGGGTATCACTAAAACATTGTATGTTACCTGCAGAGCCATGGAATAAAGTACACAAATATTTCACCTTGTGCTGTTGACCCTTTCCTTTCATTCCTTGGTATCAAATCCACAACCAATAAAAAAGACAAGTTATGGCAGGTGACTTTCAAGTTAGATTTGCACAGCATCAACGCTGTTCTTGCACAAAACTTCACACGTAAAGTGGAATGTGAAAAACAGCTTTTGCAGCAACATTGACATCTTACTCACTACTGGAAAAGAAGGAAAATCCGTGGTGATGAGCACAGTATTTTTTTGACTGATAAACTCTGTACACAACAGTTCTGAAATAAGTCAAATGCTTCACCATTCCTAGTGGAAAAAATAGTTTTAGAAATGAAGTGTTGACAACTATACAGGTCCTTCTGGCAAATCAGTGTTTACACTTACTAAGAGCAGCTGTTATTCTTTTTTTTTATCCATCTACATAGTCATTTTTATGGTATGAGCTGAATGTAGAAGTGAAAATCACTTTTTACAAACCAGATCATTCATCACCCACTTGTCACAAAAGGATCTTGGTGTTTTTAAAAGATTAACAAATACTACAAAAGAGGTTTAGAGAGCTGAGGATACTTCATCTTATTTAAACTATCTTTTTTGTTTAGACATATTTTATATACTTGTCAGGATACATGTGTGAATATTGTTTAATGAGGTAAAGAATGGCCCAATGTTTTAGAGCAATTATGCAATTTATGTTTTTTTTTTTAAATATGATCACAGTAAAAAAGTTAGTTTTAATAAAAGGTTTTATGAAAAACTTATTTATACTAGAGATGTGCACAGGTGAAACATTATAGCTTAGTCTGTAAAGATTTGTTTCAGATGTTTTTTAAATGTTCGGTTGCTGAATTCCGTCCCTGAAGATTTTCAGTTCAGTCGAATATTGGATTCGGATTTGTTACAGTTATTTACAATGGGAACAGTTAAGATCTTACATTATAGGAGTAAAAAAAAAAACATTCAACTCCTGTATGACTAGAATCCAGCATTAAGTGCTAGACTTGCTGTCCCTAAGAGTCATTAGTGATACTACAGCAGAATTGGACAGAGGATGAGGACAATGAATGGTAATATCCCCTGTACATCATTACAAACAAAGGAGCTTATTAAACCAAACAATATAGCTCCTTCCTTCCACCAAACAGCATGAAGGAATGAACAAATTGATTTCATAAAGCATTCATTTGTTTTTTTTGTTAATTTCATCTAATAATGTATGTGGCCTGTTCATATATCAAAAAACCTCACCAAATCGCAAATATTGGACAAATCTTCATTCAGCAAAAGCCCAAAAGCACATATTATATATCGCTGGCAAAATTACAATGTTATGTAATGTTTTGTTACATCTGTCAATTAATATGTACTAGAAACAAAGACAAAGAGAAACAAGCGCAACCACGATTCACTTTATCAATTTATTGAAAACATGTAATGCACTTACAAGAGACAAATGGAAAACGAGCCTTGAGTTGGCAATGCCAGTTTCGGCACACTTTCAGCAGATACTCCACCTGCTGAAAACGTGCAGGAACCGGCATTGACAACTCGGTATAGACGGTATGACCCGAGCTGTCTTGGGTGAGGAGACTATAGCATATCCCCATAGAAGATCTGATAGTTTTCCGTATTAACAGATGGTAGACATGTGCAATTCATTTCAGCGGAATTTTTGGCTGATTTTGGATGAATCGGAATTTCCAAATCGGCACCATAACTAAAATCCAGAAAATTCAGAAAACGAATAAATCAATTTTCAAATTTTTGGATCCATTCTTTATTCATATTCAGAATGTTTCATTGTTCTAATCTAAAACCCCCCCCCCCCACAGCATCAACCACTAAATAAACCTATTAACCCCTAAACTGCTGTCCACCCAGAGTGCCAAAACTAAATAAACCTATTAACCCCCTAAACCGCTGTCACCCCCACATCGCCAACACTAAATAAAGCTATCAACACCTAAATTGCCATCCTCCACATTGCCAACACCAAATAAATCTATTAACCCCCTAAACCGCCATCCCCCCCAGTCTCCAACCCTAAATACAGCTATTAACGCCTAAACAGCTCCCCACCCACAGTGCCAACACTAAATAACCTATTAACCCCCTAAACCACTGTCCCCCCACGTCACCAAACACTAAATAAAGCTATTAACTCTAAACTGCCACCGCCCCACATCGCCAACACTAAATAAAACTATTAACCTCCTAAACCGCCGCCCCCCACTTAGCCAACACTAAATAAACCTATTAACCTTTAAACCCCCCCCGCCGTCCCCCACAAGCGAAACACTAATAAACCTATTAACCTCCTAAATCTCATCCCCCCACATCACAAACACTAAATAAACCTATTAACCCCTAAACTGCCACCCCCACACGTCACAAACACTAAATAAAAATATTAACCTCTAAACGACATCCCCCCACATCGCAACTACCTAAATTAAATTATTAACCCCCCTAAACCTAACACTTTTTATTACTTTTTATACACTTTTATTTACTTTTATTCCTAACCTAACACCCCCTAGTGTTAAAATAATTTAATAGACCTAAATAAAAGGTACAATTACTAACTAACTACCTTTTTAAAAATAAATACAAACTTAGCTGTGAATAAAATAAAACCTTAGCTAGTTACAATATTATATTTACTAACTACCTAGTTAAAATAAATACAAACTTACTTGTGAAATAAAAATAAAACTTAAGCTTAAACTAAAAAAAACCTAACATTACTTGTTTAAAATATTTAATACAAAAAATAAAAAACCTAAATTACCTAAAATAATAAAAGCCTAAACATTACAAAAAATATAAAAACAACAACACAAAAATAATAACACTAAAATTAAAAAATTTTTTAAAAAACTCCCATTACAAAAAAATAACAAACAAAATTATCCAAACAATTAAAAATTATCCCTTTCTCTAATACCCCCTTTTAAAAAGAAAAAACACCCCAAAATTAAAAACCCTAACTTATAATAAACTACCAATATTCCTTAAAAGGGCCTTTTGTAGGGCCTTGCCCTAAAGTTAACAGCTCTTTTGCCAATAAATTAAAACAAATACCCCCCTAACATTACAACCCCCCTAACCTCCCAAATTAAAAAAAAAAACCTAGCTAAAAAAAAAACTGAATCTACCCATTGTACTGAAAGGGCATTCAGCTCTTTTACAGCCTATTAAAAATAAAAAAAAAAACCGTATCTAATAAAAACACCCCAAAAAACTAACACTACAAAATCGGTACTAAGGATTGATGAAGTCCCGGATATCCATATTCTTCCCAGCAGTGAAACATCTTCATCACGACAGCTCCATCTTCACTAATCACGGGACCGGCATCTTCTATCTTCATGGTGGAAGTTGAGCGGTCAGTAGATGCGCAGAGGCAAGAGGGTCTATTGTTCTGACCACACCTCTTCATGTGATACGACCGCCGCACACTGAAGTTTTAGTGCAAGGTACCGCTTTTATATTGGGGGTACCCTTGCATTCCTATTGGCTGAAAAATTCAAATCAGCCAATAGGACGATTTGAACAGCCAATAGGATTTAATCAGCTTTCATCCTATTGGTTGATAATGCAAGGGTACACCATTATAAAAGTGGTACCTTGCATTTAATTTAAAGTTTTGCTGCGGACGATCGCATGAAGAGGCTGTCCCACATCAGACCCGATGGACCTCCGCCTCTGCTCCGCATCCAAGCATCCACCAACCACCTCCGCTTCCGCTATGAAGATACAAGATGTCGGTCCTGCGATGGAAGATGTTTCGCCGCTAGGAAGAAGCTGGATGTCCCGGACCTTAATAAATTGTAAGTACTGATTTTTGGGGTTAGTGTTAGTTGTTTTTTTTTAGTTTTTTTTTTTTTATAGGGCTTTTTTATTTTTAATTGGCTGTAAACGAGCCTGAATGCCCTTTTAAGGGCAATGCCCATACAAATGCACCTTTGGGGGGCATGGGTAGATAGGTTTTTTTTCATTTTGGGGGATTAGGGGGTGGGGGTTTGTAATGTTAGGGGGGGTATTTGTTTTAATTTATTGGCAAAAGAGCTGTTAACTTTAGGGCAATGCCCTACAAAAGGCCCTTTTAAGGGCTATTGGTAGTTTATTACAGATTAGTTTTTTTTTTATTTTGGGGTGGGGGTTTTTTAAACGATAATTTCGTTTGTTACTTTTTGTAATGGTAGTTTTTTATTTTTTGTAATTTTAGTGTTTATTTATTTTTGTAATTGTAGTTTTTATTATTTTTAATAATGTTAGTTTTTTTTTATTGTTTTTTTTAAGTAATGTCTAGTTTAAGCTTAGGTTTTATTTTTATTTCACAGGTAGTTAGTAATTGCACCTTTAATTTAGGTCTATTCTAATTATGTTAAAGTTAGGGGGTGTTAGGTTTAGGGGTTAATAGTTTAATTTAGGTAGTTGCGATGTGGGGGGACGGCGGTTTAGAGGTTAATAATTTTATTTAGTGTTTGCGATGTGGGGGATGGCGGTCTAGGGGTTAATAGGTTTATTTAGTTCAAAAGGAGAACCAATGGCACTACTCAAAGTGTATAGAAACCCTTAGTATCCCATATATCTATACTCTGTATAGACTTGTAAAATGGGTTGTAGGTGCTGTGTATTACCTAATTGCTTGCAGAGAAGTTATAAGAGAGGTGACAGGACCCACTCCTATTATGAATATACTTATAGCACTCTAGGGTTTCTAGAGAAAACATATAGCTAATTTAGCTAGTAAGAGTAAATCACTCTCACATTACTAATATGGAGAAAAGTGGGGTTGAGATAAAACAACTTTTATTGAGTTATACACATAAAATAGAATTGTGTGCATTAAAAACAATCTTAGGTACCTAAATGCATTTACAGTAATTGAAAATGAACAAGTGGAGTTAATAGTCTAAAATGTGTGCCGCAATTAAGTGGTAAGCTGGTTTGAAGCAATAACGCAAATACCAGGTGTGAACCTGAAATATTGGCATTCAGTGTTCTCAGGTTATTATTTAAATAAGACCCATGTAGTGATACTCTTCACCATAAGCACATTATTTATAAAAATGATTGGTACTAGTATAGCAAGGTTAAGCTGGTGCCTTATGTCAGGATCAAATAGCAAGTGCAACTGTGGTGCTTATAAAGAGTTTTTAATGCATGCAATCCTATTTTATGTGTTAAGTTTCATCTCAACCCCACTCCATATTAGTAATCTAAATTAGCTATATGTTTTCTCTATAAACCCTAGAGTGCTATAAGTGTATTCATAATAGGAGTGGGTCCTGTCATGTGGCTATGTGGGGGGGGCGGCGGTGGTTTAGGAATTAATAGTTTTATTAGGGAGTCGCAATGTGGGGGATGGTGGTTTAGGGGTTAATAGGTTTATTTAGTGCTGGTGATGTGGGGGACAGCGGTTTAGAGGTTAATAGTTTTTTTTAGTGTTGGCGATGTGGGGGGATGGCAGTTTAGAGATTAATAGTTTTTATTTAGTGTTGGCAATGTGGGGGGATGGCGATTTAGAGGTTAATAGGTTTTAGTTGGTGTTGGCGATGTGGGGGGACAACGGTTTAGGGGTTAATAGGTTTAGTTAGTGTTGGCGATGTGGAGGGATAGCGGTTTAGGAGTTAATAGTTTTAGTTAAAGTTGGCTTTGAGGATAGACGGTGGCTTAAAGGTTAATAAGTTTTTATTTAGTTTTGGCGATGGGGGACGGAGGTTTAGATAATTTTATTTCGGAATATTCCATATGTTAAGTTAAATCATTTTTCAAATTAATTCTTTATTCATATTCATTATTCTATTACAAACTTTAGAATAGAATAATAAATATGAATAAAGAATTGATCCGAAATAACAAATGGATCCAAAATAACAATTTACCTTAACATAACTAATTTGCCGAAATAAAATTATTTATTTAACTTAACTAATTTGCCGAAATAAAATTATTTATTTAACTAATGAAAACAAA
>NW_026512371.1:0-41585 GCF_027579735.1 Bombina bombina
CTTAAATGTCAGAGTCAGCCATAGCATATGCAGCAGATGATTTCAAGTGGGGAAAATCACCAAATATGTCAAAATTATATTATGTAATAGTTCTTTTTTAGCATAGATTTTCCTAAATAATCTCAATGTATATTGACGACTAATGAATTTTGCCATATTTTTAACTGTACTGCTATAAAAATAAATGTGATTTGTTGTTATATTATGATTTAATTAATAATTTAGAAAGAAAACAGATGATTAATTGCAGTGGATTAAAATATGTTTAAGAGCTAAGTCTACAAAATATACTGTTAAAGTAGTGCAATTAAAATAGATGACAACATTACTGTGCATGTGAGTATACTGTACTGAAGAGGTATGTTAGTTTCCAAACAGGGACTTTATTTGTTTTCCTTAAAATGGCATTAAACAGACTGTAAAGTCATTATTCAACTTCAATCAGTGGCGGCTGGTGAATTATGAAGATGGAGGTGCACTTGGCCCCACCTCTGACCACACCCTTGAAAAAGCCCCCCCTCAGATGGCTCTCTACACACACACGGAGAGGGAGAGAGAGAGAGAGAGGAGAGGGAGAGAGGGACAGAAAGAGAAAAAGAGAGGGAGAGAGAGGGGGAGAGAGAGAAAAAGAGAGGGGGAGAGAGAGAGAGAGAGAGAGAGAGAGAGGAGAAAAAAAGAGAGAGAGAGAAAGAAAGAGAAACATTTGTATTTTATTATTCAGATAGATGATACAATTTTTAAACAACTTTTCAATTGACTTCTATAATTAAATTTTCTTCATTCTCTTAATATCCTTTGCAGAAGGAGCAGCAAAGCACAACTAGCTGAACACTTCTAGTCAATCAATCAAAAAGATAAAGCTACAAAGGTGTCTAGTCAGCAATTACCAGCCAGCTCCCAGTAGTGTAAGATATATATATTATTTTTGCAACAAAAGATACCAAGAGAACAAACTACATGTGAAAATAAAATAAATTTTAAAAGTGACTTAAATTTGCATGCTGTATCTGAATCACGCAAGTTTAATTTTGTTCCTATCCCTTTCAATGTCTTATCAAAGGGTATGTTATTGGAGTGTAAACCATATTTTACTAACAAAATGCAGTTTCAATGTTTTTTTAAACATTCAGTTTTCATGCAGATCTTTTGTAATGGAATGCTTTATTTTGTATATGAAAAATGTATTTGTATTAATATGTAATACAGGAGGTGTCCCTTTAAAAGCTAATATTTAAACCGGAACAAGCTTTTGGTCTTGTTTAAATGGTGAAATAAGAAGAAAATATAGGAACTTTTTTACAGGCTGCTCTTACAGTAAGGTCTGTCATTAGTTCTGCTAACAGTCAATACAATGGACTGAACAGAAATCTGCAGATATTAATGTATAACAGATGTTACTATTGCTTTTTTCACATATACATGCAGAAGTGAGTACAAAACTAAACCAGCAGACAGGTCACAGGACTATAAACTCTAGTGTGTATTGCTTCCTATTGGTGCTGCAATGGGATAAAGGGCTATTTACTATTACCTGCACTGGATTCAGCCACATGTGATATTTATATTGAAAAAAACTTTGGTTTAAGATTATTATCTCTGTAATGCATTTTATACTTTAAAATTAAATTGAATTAGTGCATTGGGTGTGCTGTAACTCTCTCTGGTATGCAAGAGGTTAATCAGTAAGATTCAGGATATCGGACATGTTTTTATTACAGATCCAGAGAGATTTACGTTTTTTTTCTCTTCCTTTTACTGCAGTCAATGCAGGCTGAAAGTGGATAGAGCTTTTGCCTATATTTCTATCTATCGCACTGCTCAGCATGTGTGATAGATAGAAGTATATGCAAAACAGCCCTTTCCACTTTCAGCCTTATTAAGAATTAAAAAGTGCAATTTTAATGTTTTTTAGTAAAAACTGAAGTGGAGACTGGAAGATGTTTTTTATTTTATCTGCAAAAAAAGGTTTAAAAATGTAAAAAAATAAATAAAAATATTTCTCACGTTTAAAAAATAAATAAATAAATTATATATATATATATATATATATATATATATATATATATATATATATAAGCAAAAGAAGCGCACTCCAATGGGGATTAGTTTGCAAATGGTCACTTTAATGTGAACTTTTTCGGACCTTAGAGTCTGTCCTCAGACATACAATGTGTACACTTTGTATGTCTGAGGATGGACTCTATGGTCTGAAAACGTTCACATTAAAGTGACCATTTGCAAACTAATCCCCACTGGAGTGCGCTTCTTTTACCTACTATTAATATTTTTTGCAGCACCCTGGGCTATTATCATGTGAAGTCTGGAGTGCTATTTGTTTATATATATATTTATACATTGGAGCCTACATGAAAACATGAAAAAACATATTTATGAAATAAAGGTTTTAACTACTATTTATTGTAAATATTTCACATTCCAATGTTATGAACATAGCAGAATATGTTCTATGTATTTCTAAATAGATATTCCTATATATATATATCTGTATATACAGTATCTATACCTATATATAAGTATGTATATATATATATATATATATATATATATATATTGTGCCAAAATACCATCAGATATATGTAAAAATATGTATTTATGAAAAAAAAAAAAACATATTCTTCTATGTGAAGAACATTGGAATGGGAAATATTTATAATTTCATGTTGGGTTAGCACACATGAGAATATGGGATTGGGTTTGCTAACGAGTTGGGTGTTTCTTTGTTTTTTGGTCCATTGACTTTTATGTGGAAATAGGTTATCGCAGCACGATATTGTAAGTTCGGCTTTTTGCGCTCGTCGAGTTAGCGTGAGAGTGAAAACAGTTTACTTTCAACTCATAATATGAGTGCAACCAGACACACTTTACAGACCAGATATTGATTATATCTTAACTAGCGCACAGGTGAAATAATCAGCTGATCAGTAACCATGGTTACTAACCTGCTCTCACCCTTCAGATGATTATTTCACCTGTGCTCTAGTTAAGATATAATGAAAATCTGGCCTGTTAAGGGTCCTTAGGAGTGGAGTTGAGAAACACTGGACTAGATGATTATGGCTGCACCTTATTGATGAGACTCACAGAAGGCTATAACAGTCATTTGGGGTTGCCATATTTAGAAGAGGATTACCTGTTGTTTTGGGGCTGGGTCTTGCTTTTTAGGACTGATAGACTTTAAAGCCAATTCAGTTTGGTCTCTATAAATGGCATATCCTGCTGTTTGTACTGCATATGTTAAACGTTTATGTTTATGTGTTTGCCCAGCTTAGATTTTACTAAACAAAAAAAAAGTTACACTAAACTCTTCAACTGATAGAAAGAAAACTAAAACATGATTGACAGAATTATGTGTGCAGATAATTTTAAAACATTAATCTAAAACACCCAAAATAATATGAACTTGTTTACTATACATGCCCTGAATTGATATTATTGGCTTACTAAAAAAAATTGTATTGAAACACATTATAATCACTCAGCAGCCTTCAGTTTAAAGTTAATTTTTAGTAACATGAAAGTCAAAATTAAATACTCACGGTTCAAATAGAACATGCAATTTTAAGAGACGTTTCTCTTACTTTGTTTATCAAATTTACTGTCTTCTCTTGGTATGATTTGTTCAAAAGCATATATACTGTAGATAGGCTAAGAACAGCAATGTACTCCTGTAAGCTAACTGGTAATTATATACATATGTCTCTTGTAATTTGCTCAGATGTCTTTAGATAGCTAAACATATAGCTAAATATATATATATCAAAACATTTTTGGAGGGGAGTTTGCATTCTTATATTCTTTAAGTTTTTGTGTGTTTACACAATACAAATGCAGGAAAACTAGATGTTACAGTTATTTTACATTTAGAATTCTGTCAAATTAACAAATTTGTGCATCACTAGTTCTAAGATGACAAGGATTTATCTTTAAATTTGTGCATGTGTTAATGTGGACTGTTTTATAAAAGTTTTTTTTTTTTTTTTTAATTAGTTTGTTCTGTTAAGTATTAGAGACACTTTTGTGATACCTCTATCTTTCAGAATGGAGCGTGTTCTATGAGCCAACTGTTACAAGATAAACTTTGTTATATTAATTATAGGAAAGTTATACACAACTTAAATGTGATAAAGTTTGGGTATAAAGCTCACTGCGCATTTTTTGAGTTGAGATGGGGTTTTGGCAGGGGGGGTGCAGTGAGATATTATTTTCATGAATAGGACATTCAAACTAGATCACTTGATTGACTAAACTAATCATGTGGCCAGATAGAGTTGTTCATAGGAAAAATCTTTTTTAAAAAGTCACCTCAGTATAAATATCTAGAAATGTATTACTCCGTTGTTTTTTATTTTGTTTTTTTACCTCTTACAAATGTACAAACAAGCACCTTCATCTACAGTAGCTACATATCAAATGTTTGAGAAAACTGTTTATCCACTTTTTCTGTACTTAAATACATAGCTACATTTCAATCTGAATATTTATATCAAACTCCAACAAATCCTAACAAACCAGCCTTATATTTTTGTTTTAATTGACACCAACAGTGAATTGATTGGTTGTTTTCTAATAATATATTTTTTTATAATTTTCTAAGAGAAACCTTTTCAAGAAAAATGTTTGAAAAAGAATATTTAAAAAAAAAAAAACACTTTTCTGTAGCTTTTCTGTAGCTTAGTACTGTAAGTAAGAGGTTGTTTTGTATAAAATATATATATCAGTAAAGTGAATTAAAATAGTATTTTTTTAATTACAATTGTTGACAGTACTATTTAGATAGGCACTGCCCTGCTCCAACTACATCTGGTACCACGGTACCATTGTATCTGTGGGACACTGAAAGATGGGACTGACACTAGGGATGGGCGAATGTTTCTAAAAATTCGAAATTTAAAACAAATTTTGATACATTTGTTCGTTCAATCGAATTTCGAATGTTTATATAACATTCTAACATTCTATTTTCGAATTTTCGTTTTCAAATTTTTTCAATAAAATTCAAAATATTTGTTCGAATAATAGAATGTTTAGCTATGTATTCATTCAATTTCGAAATGTAATATTCGAATTCGAATGTCACATTCGAATTTGAAATAGTATTTCTAGTCTAATACTGTGTTTTAAATGTGATATTCGATTCAAATGTGATATTTGATTCGAATGTGACATTCGAATTCGAAATAGTATTTCTAGTCTAATACTGTGTTTTATAAATGTAATATTCGAATTCGAATGTGACATTCGATCGAATGTGATATTAGATTCGAATGTGACATTCGAAATAGTGTTTTCTAGTCTACAATTGTGTTTTATAAATGTAATATTCGAATTCGAATATGATGTTCGAATGTAACATTCGAATTCGAATGTGACATTCGAATTCAAATGTGACATTCGAAAACTGTAAATAACATGCGAAAATCGAATTTTTAAGAATATACGTTCTTATCAACATTCTATTATGTAAATCGAATTTCTACAATAACATTCGTTCTAACATTCGAATTCGGATATAAACACATTCGCCCATCCCTATCTGAAACTGCTAGAAGCTTCTGAGAAAGACAACATTTGAGTACAAACATACCGAGTTACAAAATGCGTTCATACATATTTATCATGCAGTTTTTTAATTTTATTTAGGAACAAAATATGTGTCTAGCTAGACTCGTATGGATGTGAATTGTAGCACAATAGTACTCAAAGGAGCATCCTTTTGAATCTTCCTTTTAATTTATTTTCTATTTAGCAACCATACTCCAGTACTTTGGATTTTGCCTTCAAAGAAAGAAATACATTATTTTTCTTTGTTTTGATCTGTATGCCACTGTATCTTAGTGCATTTCCAATTAGTGTATTAGTATGATATACAAAAAGTTTGTTTAAATACAGCTGTAAGTTGTACTAAAATTTTGTAAACTGCTAAAGCATGTGTGCTTTAAAAATTATTCTTGATACTTTTGTGGTAGATTTACCAATGTCTGTCCGACATGATATGCTATAACGTATCATGTCCGACAGACATCGCTGAATGCCGACAGCATATGCTATCTCCATTTATCATTACACAAGCAATTCACCAGAGCTGCTTGTGCCATGCCCCCCCTGCAGATTCGCAGCCAATCGGCCGCTAGCAGGGGTGTCAATCAGCTCGATCGTATAGAATCGGGCGGATTGAAGACTGCAGCCTCAGAGGCAGCGGACAAGTTATGAAGCAGCAGTCTTTAGACCACTGCTTCATAACTGCTGTTTCCGGCGAGCCTGAAGGCTCACGCAGAAACAAGGGGAACAAGGGCCAATCAGCCCTTGTTAAATCTACCCCATAATCTTGTTTGAGAGCGCCCAGTAGTTTCTGTTTAGTTATAAATAAATACATAATATACACCATCCACTGCTAAATGAAAAACACCAATGGCATAATTTATGACATCAAATGAATAGTAATCTGATATCACTTATTTCATTCCATAAATCATCACAAATTAAATGATCCATGACTAAACTGATGACATCAGCCAATATTTTTTATTGTCTCATTTTTATTAATTTTGTTTAGTGAGAGGGCTTTAGCAACCTTGCTATATTTCTAGTGTATTGATTTTCCATATAGCACAATTGCATACACAGGAAACAAGAAAGATGATGGTATTGTAGGGAATATCACTTTATGTTGTTCATATGTTATGTAATCTGGTTTGTTATATAAGTCATTGCTATATAAGAATACTTATCCATCCAGCCATCGATTGATCGACCACACAAGATACCTTTAGCCTAGTTTCCATTTTGCTGTAAACTGTGTAAACTGGGGGTAACATAACACATTTTCATAGATTTTAACTTGCTGTTACCTCCAGTTTGCACAGTTTAAAGGGACAGTCAAGTCAAAATTAAACTTTCATGACTCAGATAGGGCATGCAATTTTAAACAACATTCCAATTGACTTTTATCATCAAATTTGCTTTGTTATATTGGTATTCTGTGTTTAAAACTAAACCTAGGTAGGCTCAAACTGATTTTTAAGTCTGAATGCCACCTCTTATCTCAGTGCAAATTGATAGTGCTAGTTCATGTGTACCATATAGATAACATTGTACTTACTCCTGTGAAGTTATTTATGTCAGTACTAATTGGCCAAAATACTTTTCTTCCACACAAACTGAGATAAGGGGGCAGTCTGCAGAGGCTTAGGTACAAGGTAATCTCAGAGGTAAAAATTATATGTAACATAACCGTGTTGGTTATGCAAAACTGGGAAATGGGTAATAAAGGGATTATCTATCTTTTTAAACAATAAAAATTTTAAAATAGTCCCTTTAAAAAAAAATGGAAACTAAGCCTTAGTTTGCTTTAATTTCTTCTATATATAAATATATATATATAATATAATAATAATAATATAATACTTTTATTGTCATGCTCACAAAGAGCAATTGGTTTAATATAAGGAACCATAAAATTTGAATTAGAGAACATTATAGAACACATTTCATATTGGGCTATAAAGGAAAAGAGACCCAGACTTTTTGTTTCGTGATTCAGATAGGGCATATTATTTTTCTCAACATTACCAATTTACTTCTATTATCAAATGTGCTTCATTCTCTTGATATCCTTTGTTGAAGGACCAGCAATGCACTACTGTGAGCTAGCTGAACACATCAGTGGAGCCATTGTGAAGAGGCATTTATATGCAGCCACCAAATAGCAGCTAGCTCTCAGCTGCTCTTTGCTGTTTCTGAGTCTACCTAGGTATCCTTTTCAACATAAAACAAAGAAAACTAAGCAAATTCTTTCCAGCTAAAAAAGGTCTCTCCTTTGTGCACTGTAATATCCGCAGCTTATTACCAAAAATTGATGCACTACAAGCTTGCGCCTAGATTACGAGTCTTGCGTTAGCCTTAAAAAGCAGCGTTGAGAGGTCCCAACGCTGCTTTTTAACGCCCGCTGGTATTACAAGTCTGGCAGGTACAGGTGTACCGCTCACTTTTCTTCCGCGACTCGAGCTTACCGCAAATCACCTTACGTCAATTGCGTATCCTATCTTTTTAATGGGATTTGCCTAACGCTGGTATTACGAGTCTTGGAAGAAGTGAGCGGTAGACCCTCTCCTGTCAAGACTTCTACCGCATTTAAAAGTTAGTAGATAAGAGTTTTATGGGCTAATGCCGGAACATAAAACTCTTAACTAAAGTGCTAAAAGTACACTAACACCCATAAACTACCTATTAACCCCTAAACCGAGCCCACCCCCCACATCGGAAACACTTTAATAAATATATTAACCCCTAATCTGCCGATCGGACATCGCCACCACTTTAATAAATATATTAACCCCTAAATCGCCACACTCCCACCTCGCAAACACTAATTAAATTTTATTAACCCCTAATCTGCCGTCCCTAACATCGCCGACACCTACTTACATTTATTATCCCCTAATCTGCCACCCCCAACATCGCCGCTACTCTATTAAAGGTATTAACCCCTAAACCTAAGTCTAAACCTAACCCTAACCCCCCCTAACTTAAATATAATTTTAAATAATCTAAATAAAATTACTACAATTAAATAAATTAATCCTATAAATTATATTTATTTTACAGGCAACTTTGTATTTATTTTAACTAGGTAGAATAGTTATTAGGTATATTATAGGTGTAATTGTAACTTAGGTTAGGATTTATTTTACAAGTGTATTTGTCTTTATTTTAACTAGGAAGTTATTAAATAGTTAATAACTATTTAATAACTATTGTACCTAGTTAAAATAAATACAAAGTTGCCTTTAAAATACATATAAATCCTAAGCTAGCTACAATGTAACTATTAGTTATATTGTAGCTAGTTTAGGGTTTATTTTATAGGTAAGTATTTCGTTTTAAATAGGATTAATTTATTTAATGATGGTAAATTTTTTAGTTTAATTTAAATTATATTTAAGTTAGAGGGGTGTTAGGGTTAGACTTAGGTTTATGGGTTAATACATTTATAATAGTGGCGGCGACGTTGGCAGCGGCAGATTAGGGGTTAATAAATTTAATATAGTTGCAGCGACGTTGGGGGGGCAGATTAGGGGTTAATAAATATAATGTAGGTGTCAGCAATGTTGGGGACAGTAGATTAGGGGTTCATAAGTATAATGTAGGTGGCGGCGGTGTCCGGAGCGGCAGATTAGGGGTTAATAATATAATGCAGTTGTCAGCGATAGTGGGGGCGGCAGATTAGGGGTTAATAAGTATATTATTAGGGGTGTTTAGACTTGGGGTTCATGTTAGGGTGTTAGGTGCAGACATAAAATTCCTTTCCCCATAGGAAACAATGGGGCTGCATTAGGAGCTGAACGCTGCTTTTTTGCAGGTGTTAGTTTTTTTTTTCAGCCAGCTCAGCCCCATTGTTTCCTATGGGGAAATCGTGCACGAGCACGTTTAGCCATCTTACCGCTGACTTAAGCAACGCTGGTATTGAGGTGAGATGTGGAGCTAAATTTTGCTCTACATTCACCTTTTTGCGGCTAACGCCAGGTTTTGTCAGATGCTCCACCACCCTGATTGACAAACTAATAAATGGCACGCATCATCCTGAAGCTACAAATGTGGATCAGGCCCCACTAAATCAGCAACGACCCAATATAGAAAAGTTCAATTTTAGACCTGTACCCATCAATGTCATTAAGAAACATTAATGAAGCTTAGTGTCATTAATGTCATTAAGAAAACTAATGAAGCTTAGTGCGCCAGCAATTGCTAAACCTGTCACAACCCTAATTAATTAATCCTTGGTGTCTGGATACATACCCAAACTTTGGAAGACTGCAAGAGTAGTGCCTATCCATAAAAGTGGGGCGATAACCTTGGTTTCTAACTATCGCCCAATATCATTGCTCCCAGTATTGTCAAAAATCTTAGAAAAATGCGTCCATACGCAATTATGTGAATATTACCAACAATCTAACTATCTGACCTCTGATCAATCAGGTTTTCGTACAAATCACTACACTACAACTGCCCTCCTAAAAGTTTGCAACGACATCCAAACTGGAATGGAACAAGGAGACCTAACTGGAGCTATTTTCCTTGATTTTGCAAAGGCCTTTGACACAGTAGACCACGACATACTACTGCTCAAACTAAAAAACTCAGGTATTGGTGATCGTCCGCTAACCTGGTTTTGATCATATGTATCGGATCGATCACAATATGTCTCCATTTCTGACAGTGACTCCCTCCCTCTCCCAGTCATGTGTGGTGTCCCCCAAGGTTCCATTCTCGCGCCCCTGCTATTCACATTATTTATAAATGATCTGCCTAATGTCTGCAAATCCTCAACTGTACACATGTATGCAGATGACACAGTAATCTATGCAAACAATTCCGATCTGCCACAACTTGAGGCAGTGCTCCAAGACCAATTCACAGAGGTAGAAAAGTGGATCTCAAAAAACAAACTCTTCCTAAACACTGACAAAGCTGTCACAATGATCTTTGGAACGGGACCTAAACTACACAAACTACAAAATTCCCATCTATGCATCAAAACAAAATCAAATTGCACAATGACCGCAGTCCACTCTTTTAAATACTTGGTTATGTTGTTAGACCCCAATCTATCTTTTGGCCTCCATATAGAAAAACAGGCATCTAAACTTTATACAAAAATAGGTGCCCTGTACAGAAACAAATCCTGCCTCAGCCCTACTGTAAAGGAAAAGATTTTACAGCAAATGCTGATGCCAATCGTGGATTATGGGGATGTAGTATATGCACCTGCACTGCAAACTCACCTTAATAAACTTAATACATTGTATAACTCATTCTGCCACTTTGTGCTACAATGTAACTACAGGACCCACCATTGTGACATGTTAAAAGAACTAAATTGGCTGTCGCTGGAATCCAGACGCATCCTCCATCTTTCCTGCCTTGTGTTTAAAAGCTTTTCTGGGAACCTCCCACCCTACATGAACAGAATGCTCTCACCGATTATTCCCACCTCCTATAAACTCCGATCCAGTACCAGCACATTATTTAGCATGCCTCAATACAAAAAGAAAGCAGCTCGATCCTCTTTTCCTACAGAGCACCACAATTGTGATAATTTTGTCTCACCAAACTTCAGAGAAAAATAATAAAAAATAAAATAAATGGAATGTAGCTCTATTCTTGTAAACAGCAAGTAAATATAACTTGTTCTACTAGCATGTACAAGGTGAGCATTTACTTTTAGTAATTGAAGTGAAAAGTATGGTTTAAACCTCTATGAATGATAATAATAAATCTTATGAGAGAAACTTATTAAGCCTCTATAATATAAGCAATGATTCCTTAATATTATCGAAAAAGAAAAAAATGAGAAAAATCCTTTATATTCAGGATAAGAAACGAAGTGATAGAGTTCAACTCTAGATAAAGTAATGTTCAAATATCTTTCCTTAAGTTTCACGCACTCACACAAACACTCTAAAATATATATACAATGTTCCAACACACACGCAATATTGACCACAAGGAGGAGGTTAATTCAGTGTAATACACCTCAGGTAAGTAAAGACACTTAGCGTTATATTTGGAAACCTTATGATTTGTATACAATACGATACCCAAACCAGCGTGGTGACAAGACCAGATTTCCCCAGAAGCGATGGTGTAGCGTGGAGAGCGGTAATAACAGCAGAGTAAGTGCTAAACCGGAGATTAGTAGAGAGCGGCGTTCCGGTAGCAGCTTGTGTGAGTGCGGCTTCAGCCGCGTGTGATAGAGTTCCGGTAGCGTAGGGATATGATTAGAAGTATCAGTCCAAAAGAATCAGGAAAGAAGTGCAGCAAACTTTGAGACACAAACAGCCTTCAAAAAATAAAATACTTAAGACCTGAAAGGGAAAAGTATACTGCTAGGAAAGAGCAGTAACACAGGATGAGAGAATCCACTTTAATTTTCAGGCACTGAGTAATGGAAAAGCACTTCCTTAAATAGGAGGAAGTGCTGATAGTCAGAAAGTCTTAAAGGGATATCACATCCCCCCCTTCTCAGGGAATCACCCCCGGGATTCCAGACCAGGTTTAAGGGGGTAACGATGATGAAATGACTTCACCAGACGAGGGGCATGAACTTCTGAATGAAGATGCCAGGAATCTTCCTCTGGACCATAACCCTTCCATCTGATGAGATATTCTAATCTTTGTCGTCGAATCCTAGAATCCAGTATTGATTCAACTTCAAATTCCTCTTGAAGATCCACTGAGATAGGAGGCGGAAGATCAACTGCCGTGCGTGTCATTGAATGAAAAGGTTTCAATAATGAAATATGGAAGGTGGGATGAAACTTGTAATCCTTGGGTAACGTGAGCTTGACCACATTGGGATTTATTATCTGCTCTACAGGGTAAGGTCCCAGAAACTGGTTAGCCAATTTCTTGCTAGGGACCTGAAGTTTGAGGTTTTTAGTAGAGAGTAACACTAAGTCACCTATTTTATATTCAGGTCCAATCGAATGTTTCCGATCATAGTATTTCTTTTGGTATTCCTTAGCCTCAGCTAGATGTGTTTTCAATACTTTCAATCGATCTTGAAGTTTGGAAGAAAAATCTAAAGCTGAAGGGGAATTCACTGTTTTGTGGGACAAGGTTATAGTGTTAGGATGGTACCCATAAGTTGCGAAAAAGGGGATGTTTTGGTTGAGGAACACAATGAATTATTATGAGTAAATTCTGCCATAGGAAGGTAAATTAGCCAGTCATCTTGTAAATGTGAAATATAACAACGTAAAAAGTGTTCAATGGTCTGGTTCAGTCTTTCTGTCAACCCATTTGTCTGTGGATGGAAAGCAGTAGTGTAGCGATGATCAATTTTCAGTAGCTTACACAAAGATCTCCAGAAGGAAGAGGTGAATTGGGTACCCCTATCAGTAATAATATTAGAGGGTAAACCGTGTAGTCTTACAACCTGATCAAGAAATACTTTAGCTGTAGTCATGGCAGTTGGTAATCCCTTGAGTGGAATAAAATGAGCCAGTCTTGTTAAATGGTCGACTACTACCATGATAGTGTTATATTGTTGTGATGCAGGTAACTCCACTATAAAATCCATGGCAATAGTACTCCATGGTTTATCTGGAATGGGCAGAGGTCTAAGTAACCCTATGGGTTTTTTATGTTCAATTTTATTTCTAGCGCAATTCTCACACCTAGAGACGTAATCATAAATGTATTTATTCATCCCTGGCCACCAAAACTTACGACGGGTAAGTTCAATGGTTTTCTGTATCCCTGGGTGACCAGATATGGTGTCATCATGGGTATGTGTGAGAATGGAAGACCTTATTTTCTCAGGTATGTATAACTTTTCCTCATGATAAAAAAACCTGTAGTAGGATCTTTAGAACAATTCTGTAGTGGTATTGAATCATGTTTTAGAGCAGTGTAAATCTCTTCTTCTAAGGGTGTTAAGGTACCTATTATCTTTTCTGGAGGGATAGTGAAGTTAGGTTGTTCATGAGGAAGTAACTCATGAATACGAGAAAGTGCATCTGCCTTTGTGTTTTGACTCCCAGGTTTATAAGTTATTAAAAAGTTAAAGCGATCTAAAAAAAGTGACCACCTTGCTTGTCTAGCTGTTAAAGTCTTATTCTTCTTTAAGTATTCTAAGTTTTTATGATCAGTATAAATAAGAAATGGAATTACTGATCCTTCTAGTAGGTGTCTCCATTGTTCTAGTGAACACTTAATAGCAAGGAGTTCTTTGTCTCCAACACTATAGTTAGCTTCAGCACAAGTCAAAGTTCTTGAATAGAACGCAATGGGATGAACTTCACCTGTCTCATTATTTTGTTGGGAAAGAATAGCCCCAATGCCTGTGTTCGATGCATCAACTTCCAACAGGAATTGTTGATCAAATTTAGGCAGTGTTAGTATTGGAGCTGTTGTGAACATTTCCTTAAGACTATCAAAAGTCTTCTGGGCTTGTTCAGACCACTTAAAGCGCTGTTTTATACTAGTTAATTGTGTTAGTGGTTTTATCACTGAGGAGAAGTTTTTAATAAATTTACGGTAATAATTTGCGAAACCAATAAATCGCTGTAATGCTTTTACTGTAGTGGGTATAGGCCAGTCTTTAATTGCAGCTACTTTTTCAGGATCCATTTCTATTTTGTTTTTTCGGTAATTATATAACCCAAAAACTTTATTTTAGAGACATGGAAAACACATTTTTCCAGCTTTGCATATAACTTATGCTCCTTGAGACGAGTAAGAACCCACCTAACATGTTTTTCATGTTCTATGGAAGATTTCGAATAAATCAGAATATCATCTAGATATATGATGACACAGATATCCATTAGATCATGAAAAATCTCGTTGATGAAATGTTGGAAGGTTGCGGGAACATTGCTTAGACCAAAGGGCATTACGTTATACTGGAATAGACCATAACGGGTTCTGAACGCGGTTTTCCATTCGTGTCCTTCCTTTATGCGAATAAGATTATAAGCGCCCTTTAGATCTAATTTTGAGTAGATCGTGGCCTCATTTAATCTTTCGAGTAACTCTGGTATGAGAGGTAGAGGATACCTATTTTTAATTGTTATTTCATTCAATGCCCTGTAGTCAATAATAGGTCTTATTGTTCCATCTTTGTTGCGTACTAAAAACAGTCCTGCAGCAGCAGGGGATGTTGAGTGTGAGATGAACCCTTTTCGCAAGTTTTCATCTAAATATGATCTTAGATATACCAATTCTTCTTGTGAAAGAGGGTAAATCTTTCCATGTGGTATTTGAGATCCCGGTATTAAATCAATGGGACAGTCAAATTCCCTATGTGGTGGGAGGTTTTCTGCCTCCTTGAGGTCAAACACCTCTGCCAGGTCCTGATAAATTTGAGGCAGCTCATGTTCTATAGTAGAAATTACCTGATAGGGAAAACAAGTCTTTATACAATAGTCAGAGTCAAAGTTTACTTGTGGTGATGACCAGTCAATATGAGGATTATGTATTTGTAACCAGCTAAATCCTAAGATGATAGTATGCATGTAGATAGGTATGAGGTCAAAAGTAATATATTCGGAATGTCCTTGTCAGTTGTTATGAGTAAAGGGATTGTCTGATGGGTAATGGGGCCCTGTTGTATAATAGAACCATCAATAAGTTTAACTGAAACAGGATGTGTTTTGACAACAGTTGGAATTTTATTGAGCTTAACATATGCTATATCTATATAATTTCCTGACGCCCCAGAATCAATCAAAGCGTTAGATCGCACGTTTTTCTGATCCCACTGTAAAGAAAAGGTGAGAGTGAGATGTGGATTTTGGGTAATGTGAAAAATATTGTGATTGAAACTACCCTTACCCTTTTTCTGTCTCAATAGAGATGGACAATTTGTGACGGAGTGGTCCTTTTGTCCACAATAAAGACAGAGATTTTCTAATCTGCGTCTGGTTTTTTCTTCTGGGGTTAGAGGACCCCTTATAGTTCCAATTTCCATAGGAACCTGGTTTGAAACAGCTTTTTCCATGGTTGTAGAATAGGGATAGGAACGTCTGGGCACAACTTCATAGGAAGCTCTTTCAGCCTTTCTTTCACGTAACCTTCGGTCCAAAGTGGTGCTTAATTTCATCAACCCATTCAGTGTGTCAGGCATCTCTAATCGTGACAATTCATCTTTAAGGGATTCAGAGAGACCCAATCTGAATTGGTTCTTTAAGCTGATCTCGTTCCATTGAGAGTCATCTATCCACATTTGAAATTCAGTAATATATTCTTCAATGTTTCTTTTCCCCTGTCTCATAGATCTTAGTTTATTTTCAGCTGTTATTTGAGTGTGGGAATCCTCATACAAGGCAGTCATAGCTAGAAAAAATTCTTCAAGCGAATCTAATATTGGATGTTCACTTTCAAAGAATCTATTGGCCCAGGAGCGTGGCTCCCCCTGGAGGAAGGATATAGTAGTACAGACCTTTATCCTTTCACTATGGTATGTTTTAGGTCTAAGTGAGAAAAGAAGTTTGCATGCACTTTTAAAATCCCTGAATTCGCTGCGCTTGCCAGAGAAGGGTTGTGGGTATTGTATGTGAGGTTCAGCAATTCCTGCTTCTTTCCCTGACATACAATCTTTTATTAAGGTTTTGAGAGCTTTATTTTCAGTTTGTACCTCTGTTAAGGCTCTAGCAAGATATTCTAGTTTTTGATGAATATTAGAAAATTCATTTTTAATTTCATTGGGATCCATCTTCCAAAAAAAAAAAAAAAATAAACTTTATTTTTTAGGCTTGAAAATTCTGTGATAATTTTGTCTCACCAAACTTCAGAGAAAAATAATAAAAAATAAAATAAATGGAATGTAGCTCTATTCTTGTAAACAGCAAGTAAATATAACTTGTTCTACTAGCATGTACAAGGTGAGCATTTACTTTTAGTAATTGAAGTGAAAAGTATGGTTTAAACCTCTATGAATGATAATAATAAATCTTATGAGAGAAACTTATTAAGCCTCTATAATATAAGCAATGATTCCTTAATATTATCGAAAAAGAAAAAAATGAGAAAAATCCTTTATATTCAGGATAAGAAACGAAGTGATAGAGTTCAACTCTAGATAAAGTAATGTTCAAATATCTTTCCTTAAGTTTCACGCACTCACACAAACACTCTAAAATATATATACAATGTTCCAACACACACGCAATATTGACCAGCAAGGAGGAGGTTAATTCAGTGTAATACACCTCAGGTAAGTAAAGACACTTAGCGTTATATTTGGAAACCTTATGATTTGTATACAATACGATACCCAAACCAGCGTGGTGACAAGACCAGATTTCCCCAGAAGCGATGGTGTAGCGTGGAGAGCGGTAATAACAGCAGAGTAAGTGCTAAACCGGAGATTAGTAGAGAGCGGCGTTCCGGTAGCAGCTTGTGTGAGTGCGGCTTCAGCCGCGTGTGATAGAGTTCCGGTAGCGTAGGGATATGATTAGAAGTATCAGTCCAAAAGAATCAGGAAAGAAGTGCAGCAAACTTTGAGACACAAACAGCCTTCAAAAAATAAAATACTTAAGACCTGAAAGGGAAAAGTATACTGCTAGGAAAGAGCAGTAACACAGGATGAGAGAATCCACTTTAATTTTCAGGCACTGAGTAATGGAAAAGCACTTCCTTAAATAGGAGGAAGTGCTGATAGTCAGAAAGTCTTAAAGGGATATCACAACAATTATGGAACGAACTCCCACACACTTTCAAACCTTCCCCATGCCTAATATCCTTTAAGAGATCCCTCTCTACATATCTCAAAACAGAATGCACCTGTCATGGTTGATTATATATTTCCTACCTGTTCTATGTTACATTTTTGTGCATATATTGTGTATTATTATTGTTTTTGTATTTTATTGTACACTATTGTATCAATGCAATGTTTTGTGTACCCAGGAGATACTTGAAAACGAGAGAAATCTCAATGTATCTTTCCTAGTAAAATATTTTATAAATAAATCAAAAATATATAATAGAAGTAAGAAGTAAAAAAAGTTGTTTAAAATTGCATGCTCTATCTGAATTATGAAAAAAACTGTATGTTGGGTTTTATGTTCCTTTTAAAGACAATGTTTCAAAATGTACTATAGTCCTGTAATAATAAACTGAACAATTGGATGTAGGTATGTGTATAAAATCTACACAAAGTTTACCTTGCTAATCATTATAGTGACCTATACACATTTGTCCAAAATGTAAAAATAATTTTAAGAACATTAAGTACATAATGTTAATAAAATATTCAACATTATGAATGTGGTAGTGATAATCTAATTACAACATTTGGGGGCCTATCTATCAAGCTCCGAATGGAGCTTGATGCCTCGTGTTTTGGCGAGCCTGTAGGCTCGCCAAAAACAGCGATGAAGCAGCGGTCACAAAGACCGCTGCTCCATAACCTGTCCGCCTGCTCTGAGCAGGCGGACAGACATCGCCGGAATTCAAAACGATCGGGTTGATTGACACCTCCCTGCTGGCGGCCCATTGGCCGCGAGTCTACAGGGGGCGGCGTTGCACCAGCAGCTCTTGTGAGCTGCTGGTGCAATGCTGAATACAGAGAGCGTATTGCTCTCCGTATTCAGCGAGGTCTGGCAGACCTGATCCGCACTGTCGGATCAGGTCCGCCAGACATTGTTAAATAAAGGCCTTAGCATCCTGGTAGTCTTAACATTATGAAAAAAATGTGTAGTTGGCGCTCCAAAAAAGGAGCCGGGATGGGAAATATGAATGTTATGTGTATATATATATATATATATATATATATATATCTACTGATATTATATTTTGTTGAAATATAAATGGCTAGTACATTACATATGATGGTGAAAACAGTAGGAGGACAAATTATAGAGCCGGATATATAAAAACAAATACTTATTTATTTTTAGGACCTAAATGCAAGGTCTAAATTATCTGCTAAAAACATTGGTAATACACAATGTAAAACAACATTGACACTTATACAATAAATCAAAATAATATGACATGTGAGGCATATCGATATATGTAAAAAAGGGACATCTCCCTGAATTAAATACCTCAGGTAAAAATTGTCCGTCTGCTCAAGCTACTGAGAGGTCCCATAACAAGGGGACAATACAACTTTTGCGAACCAAGAGATTCCAAGGACTATCCAAGGATAAAGAGGAGTCTAGTTTGCCATTTACGATCTGGAAAAGAGCTTCAATACAAGTGTTCATAATTCAAGCTACAGTAAAACCGCGTTCTCACCAGTGCACTGGTTACATTGGAAACATTGTAACGGCCATTGTATTCAAATCCAGGTCACGTGAGTAAGGAGTCCTATCAGACTTTCCAGTATTCTGATCACGTGATTATCCTGTGTTCAGCTGTCGGCATATATAATTTATCATTGCATTTATCATTGTACAAGCAGTTTACCAGAACTGCTTGTTCAATATTATCCCCTGCAGATTCGCCCCCTGCAGATTCGCCCCCTGCAGATTCGGTAGCAGGGGGTGTCAATCAACCCGGTCATATTCGATCGGATTGATTTCAGTCCATGGCCTCAAAGCAGGCAGACATGTTATGGAGCAGCAGTCTTTAGACCGCTGCTTCATAACTTCTGTTTCCGCGAGCCTTCAGACAAACAAGGGGCATCAAGCTCCATCAAGCTCCATTTAGAGTTTGATAATTCGGCCCCAAAGCCTCTGTAGACTGCCCCCATATTTCAGTTCTTTTGACAGACTTGCATTTTATCCAATCAGTGCCCTCTCATAAGTAACTCCAAGGGCAGGAGCACAATCATTATCTATATAGAACACATGAACTAGGGCCCTCTAATTGTGAAAAACTGTAAAATTCATTGAGATAAGAGGCGGCCTTCAAGGGATTAGAAATTAACATATGAGTCTACCTAGGTTTAGCTTTCAACTAAAATACCAAGAGAACAAAGCAAATTTAGTTGTTGTTTTTTTGGAAATATTTTTTTTATTGAAGTTAAAGTATAGATTAACAAACAAGCTTCGCCCATAGGCCGAAATTACATCAGAGGAAATAATACATTGTCTATAAATTGACATTATTAGAAAAAGAAAAACAAGATACACATGTAACAAAAAATTACATATTAAATCGTGACCTGTAGATAGACAATAAGTTTAGGCGAGGTGTAATATAACTTCGTTTTGTGTTATAATATTAATAAATGATCTCCACAGAGCTATAAAAAATAATCAATAAAGTATCAGAGTCAGGGATATCAGGCTGTGGAGAGCTATCTTATGCATCAGCCACTCTTGGGCTGAGATATGTAAGGGGGGAGGGATATTCAGCGGGTAAGCACCGCTATACATATAAGGGAAACGGTGAAGAGGTGAAGAGGGGGGGAGTAGCCTTATATGAGTATGAGAAGTTTAAAGTATATGCTAGGAGCTTAGAAATGTTCAAGTGGAAGGGTCCCAGCACTGTCTAGGGAAGATTATACCTAGTAAAAAATAACACTTAAAATACCTAGAACATAGAGAACAAACATAGGGCAAACATATGTAACAATAATCAGCGTTACAGTTATAGGGCAACTATGTGAATTTAAAATATAGTTGATTACAAATTCCTTTTGCAAACATTGCCGTTTAGTAAATATGATATATAGTAGGATCATTCAACAGCAAATGAATGAGCATAGCTATACCTTCCGCTTGTTCCAGACACTTAAATAAAAGCATTAGGTCCCAAACCCTACGCCGCAACTCCTTCTCTGTAGGGTTGGCATATTTTAGGATTTAAGTTTTTTTTAAATGTGAGCTACGTATCATCTGATGATATGCGTGTTCTCATAGAGTATGCATATTGAGTGGCTTTTCATCAATGCTACTAAGGGCTTTTCTGTATAAATATAGTAAGGTTATGTAGCCTGGGGCTTAATTGGGAATACACTCATCCTTAATGAGACTAGTGTAATATCTAAGTCTGGTATTATCAAGAATAACAAACGGGGAGGTATGCTTGTAGGTCATGTAACTAGAAAATTTAACTGCTAAGCTAACTCATGTAATGTGATAATTGTGCAATATCCTAAGCAGGAGCTGGTACACATTGCATACAGTAAAATTATGGGAGAATATTGTCATGCATACTGTACCTAACAACACAAAACATATAAACCTCAGTAGTACAATAAATTTATAGCTCTCGTTAAGCGCAATCTAGTTGGCTCATATGAATGTCCCTCAACTGGAGGCTGTAAAAAGAAAAAAAAACTTTGAACAGAGTGTATTAAAAAGCTGCTGTATAACATGTGGGGCAGCAAAATTCTACAAAGGGGATAAGGGAAAACAGGGCTAAAGATGGCTAGGAAGAGTTTATGCACTGCCAGAGTATATTAAATATATGTGATGTAACAACGGTAGTTAGTGTAAACATCTCACAGGCATGTAACAGTAGTCTGTTACAAGGAGGTATAAGAAAGTCTCCTAGGTCTATATTGTAGGACACTTTTCCAACACAATAGCTTCTAAGCAACAGATTGTTATATTGAACATTCCCCATCTTGTGTAAAATAATAGAATATGTGAGCATAGAAGCTCTAGAGAGACAGAAGATGCTAATATGTCAGATTGGCTATCGTCGTAAAAAACGTAGAGATTGATCCTTAAGGGAGCACATGCTTTGTATACCCACATTGGCAAGTTAAGTCACAGCTATGACTAGTGAAAGATAAGAAGAACTGCAGGAGGGAGCTGTGTGGACGCACTAAAACAGTGATAGGGCATATACCTTAACCAAATACATAGGTCTAAAATAACATTTCACATATTGTAAAGGTCTGTGAGAGGAAAATATACATCTATATCTATGTACACATTCTTTCAAAGCCTATGACCCTTGTAGTTATCTACTAATAACAGGTAGAAAATCACACTTGGTATTGTCCCCTATATTTGTAGGCTAGAGCAAATCATCAAAATGTGAGACTCCTATTCTTAAAAGACAGTGTAAATATTGTAGGCATATCCAGCTAGCGTATAGTTAGTAATCTCCAGGGATTGTGGAGGAATACATGTATTAACATGGAGCTAAAGCAAAGACATTACTGGGATGAGCAGTTCTAAAACCATTGCAACTAGACTCTTTGTGGATTACCATTATATTAACCGCTATTTGTTGTTGGGGAGGATAAGATAAGATCTCTGAGTAGGAGGGGCAATCTGCTTTTCACTCTGACTCAATCAAATAAACATGTATTTAAATATAGTATGAGACTTAAGTGGACTGCAATGTGTGCACAGGAACATTTTAATAATCAGTGCAGAAAACCTGTCGCAGGCCTGTAATAGACCTGGTGAAAGAAACTAGTCTGAACAGGAATAGGTGTACACCAGGTTTAAGCCATGTGCTATAAGAAAACTCATAACTAAAAATAAACATTTTGAATGTATAGTGCAACATAAGAAGCACCTAGGCACTGTAACACTATGCAAATCACAGTTCTTCATGTCTGCTGCATATACCTGAACACAAGACACTAATCATTACATTAATGTCCTAGTATTAGTATCTTAATCTCACATTGATCTCCGCTAGAACTAATGTAGGCTAAGGAGCATACCTGGGTATGACATAATTATTATGCTATACAAGCTGAGCCTGTATTTTAACTAACCCAGCCAGATAAACAAGTGCCTAATGCTGAGAGTCAAATTGGTAACACTGCAGCAACATAAGAGGATCAAGGTGAATGTATACATAAAACATAAACTAACCCCACAGTAAGGTGCCATTCAGTGATTGTGCTACAACTCTTAAGCAGGAGCCACAGGACCCAGTGTAGGAACTAGCTGATATGCCTATTAAAGGGCCATAATACCCAAATGTTTAAACAATTGAAAGTGATGCAGCATAGCTGTAAAAAGCTGATTAGAAAATATCACCTGAACATCTCTATGTAAAAAAGAAAGATATTTTACCTCAAAAGTTTCTCAGTAGCCACCTCCCATTGTAAAGGATTTCTAAGCAGCATTTTAGTGTGTTTGTCCTGGGACATCTGAAGGGACTAGCATCGTGCACTCTCATATTATTTCACCAATCAGGTAAAGGAAGCTTACTATGAAATCTCATGAGAGTTAAGTGAAATCTCATGAGATCACAGTAAGAGTTCATGACCTCAGCACTGCTGATGCTGATTGGCTGCTGTTCATTTCTTCATTTTTTTTAATTTTTTTACCTGCAGCTGGGAGCAGCTGAGTATAACTTTTTACACAGAACTTACTCTGCTGAGCTGAGGAGATTGTGAGGTAAAATATCTTCCTTTTTTACATATGCTCAGGTGATATTTTCCTGTCAGCTTTTTACAGTTATACTGCATCAGTTTCAAGTGATTTAGCATATGAGTATTATGTCCCTTTAAATATACATAGAACCTTAGAAAAAATATCTAGTGTTTATTGTTAGTGAGCAAACTCACTGTATGCAATTCTGGCATGAGGATTAAAGTAGCAACATCATAGAATAAAGGTTATGCGACTTTTATATGTATAATAGATTATAGTTCCAGTTATTACTCTATCCTCCATCAGAACATAAGTTTTAATGGTAAGCTAACTTAATATACTCATAATAATGGGGCTAAAATGCATCACCAGACAACATTACAGTATGGGTAATAAACAACAAACTTGCTGTCACAAGTGTACAGTCCCATGTATCGGAACGGTTAGCAATGTCAGCCAATACCCCTTTTCTGAGGATGTCCCACACCAGATGCATTAGGGAGCGAGTGGGTCAGTTTGTAAGCGTTCAGTAACTCTGGGCACCTGGCTAAAACTGGGTTAATAGCTGCAACATTGGCTCACATATGCATCTAGAAGTCACCGGAGGAAAGAAGCCTGAAGTCATAGTGGATGATTAAGGCTTCAGCTGCGCAGCTTCTACATTCATCCCACTCCTGCCTTTAAAGAATGCCTTAAGGATAGTTCAGAAACCAGCTGCCATGGGAGTCTAGATGGTGTATAGATGCCGGTATGAATTTTGCCTTTATGGATCAGAATTAGCGCCCTTGCCAACTCCTCCATTTGTAAGCTGAGCCGCCGCTCATCCGAAGCTGCTTCCATCTCAGCTTGTGCTGCAATCCTCCGTCTCCCATGCTGTATTGATGGCCAGACTCACCCGACCAGATGACCGCCTCTTCATGAAGAGCAAAAGCGTCCGGTATGCAGATAGGTTGCGAGCGGGTAGTATTGTCTGTTGCAGCTAGAAGTCTTCCCTCCTGACATTCCGGTGTTTCAGGCACATCTATCACATATCTGTCTGTGGCTTGATCTCGGAGTCTTCTATACTCTGCTGAGGCTTCAGGCCTATTCTTAGTAAGGCACAGTTCTTCGCCGCCATCTTGCATGCTGTGTGAGGGGAATAGCTTTTCGAGTAGTTGCGCTAGTAGTAAGTTCAATCCTGTGTAATGGAATTGCAGCGCTTCGCAAACCTCATCCTCAAATTTGCCCAATGCTGCCTCCATAACTATTTAGCAGATAGTAGGGGAGTGAAAAGGGAAATTCACGATAACCCAATAGGTGGTGCAGGCCTCAGATCACAACATCGCTAAATCAGCTCCAAAGTCCTCAGTTCAACTTTCTCTTTCCCCCTTTTTTTTTGCTTCTAAAAGGGCCAGATAGTGTAGTTGCTCTAAATCTCTGAGAGTATTAAAGGTTTAAACCCTTGTAAATTAAATATTTGCCTAGTTTAGTCAGGTAGAGCTGAGGAGCTCTAAACACACAAGTCTGTTCTTAATGCTGGCAATCTCCGCCCCCCCCCCTGCAAATTTAGTTTCAAAAGTAAATTGAAAAGTTATTTAAAATGACATGCCCGATCTGAATCATGAAAGTTTAATTTTGACTTGACCGTCCCTTTAATCATCACATTAACATTTTTTGTATGAAGGGAATAGCAATGTTTGAAATTTGCTGACTGTTTTGCTTTGCCCAATCGTTTGGATGTCACGCTAGAACAGAACAGGATGGATTTAAAGGACGGAATATCTTTTATTCTAAAATTAAAGGACTAAAAATTCATTTTGTATATAAATTGAATTTTCTGTTAGCTTTCTTATAGCTCATTAAAAAACAGTTAGACAATAATCAAAATCCATTTCTGTGTGGCGAGAACTAACCTGCAAATAATTTTTTTTATCATTTATCAATATAATAGGATTTTTTTACTTTAAAAATGATTTATCCCAGTTAGCATTAGAAAGAAAAACTGTTTTATTTATGAGATATAATTTGTACTTAGTCAAATTGGTAAAAGAAGCATGTCATTTACAGAAGAGAAGCCAGTAACTCATAACAACTACATGAGGATAGTACACAAGAAAATAAACTATTTCCAAACTAATGATACTAAAGGAAAACGCTTAATTCATTTAAAAGCAAACATCATGTTGTGTTTGTTGCAAAATTGCATTTTGCAGTTATGTTGCTTAAATCTTACATGCTATGCTTACTTGATTAACAGTCTTTTTTTTCATATATTGTGACAGTATAAAAGACAATTTAATTTGCATAATATATAAATTGCTCTTAGCAGGCTTCATGCAGACACATCTTTTTGACCAAACAGGACAGGCAGTTTCTAAGAACATTTTATTCTCAAACCAAATGTGACATTAGCTTGGATATCTTGCAGAGAATGTGAAGCCCCATAGAATGACAATGCATTTAAAAAAGGAGATTAGATTTTGAATGAAATTTACAACATCTAGATATGAATTGTAGTTGTAAAAAAGATATTTACACATTTATTGAAAAATGTTATCGTTTTGTTGGATGGTTAGTTTAAATGCATTGTAAGTTAACATACATTTAATCAACAATATTTGGAAGCGCCACGATATTTAAATGCATATAATCTTGTATATATAACGTATGTGACTGTAAACAAATGTGATCACTTAAAGACCATCCGTTGTTAAATGAACGGAAAACTTAAATTCAGTCCTTCAGAGAAGGAAAATATACTAAAGGCTAGATTACGAGTTTTGCAGTAAGAGCGGCTCGGTACTAACTTGCAACTTATTTCCACCGCTCACCTCCCTATAGCGCCGCCATTACAGGTTTTTATAAACCCGGCGTTAGCAGGCAATATGTGAGCGTTGAGCAAAATTGAGCTCCATACCGCACTCAAATACCAGAGCTGCTTTGAGCTGGTTCTACATGCTCGTGCACGATTTCCCCATAGACATCAATGGGGAGAGCCGGCTAAAAAAAAGCACCTGCAATAAAGGAGCGCAAAGCTCCATAACGCAGCCCCATTGATTCCTATGGGGAAAGAAAATTTATGTTTACACTTAACACCCTAACATAAACCCCGAGTCTAAACACCCCTAATCTGCTGCCCTAACATCGCCGCCACCTACATTACACTTATTAACCCCTAATTTGCCGCCCCCGACACCGCCGCCACCTACCTACACTTATTAACCCCTAATCTGCTGCCCCTGACACCGCAATATCGGATCATGTCAGCTCGCACGTTCTTAAATAGGCCCCATTGTTTCAAATGTTTGAAAAAGGATACACTGTATCCAACACAGTTGTTCAACATAGAGCACTAGTTTTCAAGCCTGTCCTCAGACCCCCCTAACATGTCCGATTTTCAGGTATGATTAAGCACCACTAGAGGGCGCAAAACGCGTCAGACGTTCATTTGGAGGCCCCATTCAATGTCTGCTGGTGTTGTTTTTTTAATTGTGAAGAAATAAGGTTTTTTTTTTTTTTCATTTTACCCACCCTGCAGTGCCATACTGTTCTATTCTGGTTTGTCCTTACTTGCGGAGTGATCCACGAAAGTACGGGTACTCCATACGTGTCAGACCGCGAATCTGTAGGGGGCTGTATTGCAGCAGCAATTCACAAGAACTGCTGGTGCAATGATAAATGCCGACAGCGTATGCTGTCAGCATTTATCGATGTGCAGTGGACATGATACGCTACATTGTATCATGTCCGCTCGCACTATAATAAATTGACCACTTGGCCTTTATGTTTACACTGCTGAAATCCTACAGAAATGTTCATCACACATCTATATAGCAACAGAACATGTCCATTTAGCTGTTTTGTTAGCAGCCGCTTGCAGCATTTGGCTTCTTCTCTGATCCGTATTTCTCCTTGTAAAGTGCAACATACTAAGATCTGTGCAAATCCAAATCTTAGTGTGTTGCACTTTCGCGAGAAGAAATATGGCTCAGGAAAAAGCCGAATGCCACTAGCGGCTGCTTTCTTGCACATTCAGCAGTTAACAAAACCGAAGAATGCACATCCCTAGTAAAAATAATATTTTAAAAGAACATTTATATTTGTAATTTAATTATTTCCCTTACTATGCTCTTCATTCCAAACAATTAGAGTTTGCTCTGCAAAAACTTTGTTATGTGCTCTTGAATGTATTGGCTTCCTTTTCAAGAATTCCTATCCATTCCAATAGAGACTATTTGAATTAGACAGCCAAATGAAATATGCAATAAAAACATAACACTAGATTTTCTTATATTCAGGTTGATTAAGCATGTGACAAAAGTATAACAGGCTTTTCCTAGGTGTTCTCAGGGTTTCTATGCACATACATGGATGAAAAATATAAGGGGCCAATGTGAAAGGATAAAATGGCAGCTAGTGGATTGATTGATTTATTGATTGATTGATTGATTGATGACTGCATCATGAACACAAATACAAATTCAGCTTTTTTACCATAAACAGTAATTATAAATTAAGATGTGTGCAATTTACAATTCCATATAATTTTTGGTAACTTCACAGTAAACATTTTTAAATATCTAAACACTTAACTGCAATCATAAATGAGCATTCAAATCGAATCACATATTATTTATGTACATAAACTTATGCCCCCAAAGGGGGGCGACACTAACACCCCCAACTTAGGTCTAGATTACAAGTGGAGAACTAATTTATTGTACGCCCAAAAACGGCCAAATTTGCCCATTTACGGGCGCCAGATAAATAACCAGTCATTACAATTAGATCACTTGTTAATTTTCAAAATGTTCCCCCGATTTCTTTATTCCTTTTTGAATTAAAAGAAAAATGTAGAATCTTTAATTTTTTTTAAAAAATAACTGCACAAAGCAGTTTTTAGGGCTTAAAGTGTATGGGTGTGGGGTGTTAAAAAAAAAATGGCACTGAAAAATATATTTACATAGCGGTGTATGGGGAACTGTGTGTTCTCTATAAATATATATTTATATGCTTATATAAATATATATTTATGTGTCAATATATATATATACACATGTAAACACATACAAATATGCAGTATGTATATATTCATATACATATATATTTTAAATTTGCTCCCCATCACTGCGTGACTTTCACCTTTCACTGCGCTTAGGTTCTGTGCCGTGTATGATGGCATCAGAACGAGGCTGCCATTGGAGCCTATGGAAGTGCGCTCTCATGAGCGCAAAGCTTCCATGCAAGGTGAACACGAGGTCACGTTTGAATTGCGGCTCACCTTTAATACCAGCTGATATTATGAGTGGAGCCAATTATTATGTTAAATAATTTGAAAAATTAAAAGAATAATTCATTAATGCAAACAATAGTTACAGAAGATATAAAAACTAATTTAATGAAAAAATTATTATTTTAATAGTTTATTTAATAATACTGTAAGACAGATACAAATAGTAAAATATAAGGTTTTTTATGTAAAGGAGTAAAGTCACATGCAGCAGTGTTGGATTGCAGCCTACTACATGTAATAAAGTAACTGAGTGACAAAAAAAACATCCACTCTTGGGTCACTTAGGTCCAAATGTATTAGCCAAACTCACATACTGAATCTCAAAATGGTTCTGATCAGAGCTAGCTCAGGCATTGGTTCAAATATGTTTTTTTTTTTAGCCCGGTAAATGAGAAATAAGGATTGAGTAAGAAATTGCACACATCTTTCATAATTCAGATAGCGCATGCAATTTTAAACAACTTTCCAATTTACTTTTATCATCAAATTTGCTTTGTTCTCATGGTATTGTTTGCTAAAAGCTAACTAGGTAGGCTCATATGCTAATTTCTAAGCCATTGAAGGCCACAGCTAGAAAGCGCTAGTTCATGTGTGCCAAATAACATTGTGCTCACTTCTGTGGGGTTACCTAGGAGTCAGCACTGATTGGCTAAAATGTCTGTCAAAAGAACTGAAATAAGGGTGCAGTCTGTAAAGGCTTAGATACAAGGTAATCACAGAGGTAAAACGTTTATTAATATAACCGTGTTGGTTATGCAAAACTAGGGAATGGTTAATAAAAGGATTATCTATCTTTTTAAACAATAAAATTCTGGAGTCGACTGTCCCTTAAAGCAATCAATTTAGTACTTCCCGATCTCTTGTGATTGGCTTCTCTTCTTTATTTTTCATAGGACGAATATGAGCAAATGTATGACTGAAATTTGTTTGTTCAAACATTTGTTTAATCATTTATTCATCATATGGTGATTGGTTGATTAGTTCATAAATGCATGCAAGGAATAAAACATGTTTCATTATTTTTGCATTTGTTTCTGAATGAATAAACATCTCTACTGAATACCCATAATTCCCCAGCTCAAATGGATTAAACAATAAAGTTTATTTTTTTATTTTTTTTTTGAAACATTTTCAATTGATTTCACAACCTCTAAATATATTTGTTTTTGTCAAAACATCACAACACGAAATACTATACTTTTAAAATGGCACCTGTTACTTACCCACATATTTCATCTTGATATTTGTAAAAACTCATTCAATGGATCTAGAAAGTGAACAAACACCCCTTCATGTGATAGAGCATACAAGTTTAAACAACTTTCTAATATACTTTTATTATCAAATTTTCCTCATTCTATTGGTAGGCAGGTAGGTTGCGCATGAACCTTTAAACTAGACATGTGCGATTCGGTTCTGTTTGATTCGGAAATTCGGAAAATTCGGCAAATTCTGAGATTCGGATCGAACCGAATCTCCGAATTAAAATAGTGCCGAATCTACCGAATAAATCCGAATTACTTTGGATTTATTCGGATTTATTCGGATTTATTCGGTAGATTCGGATGGCCATGGATTACACTAGTATTGTACAGTATATTAGGTTATATCACTCTGCTATGGGTTACACCTAATGTACAGTACATAATACTAGTCTAATCCCACCTAACACTTACCGAAATTCTTCCGAATTTCCGAACCGAATCGAACCGAATCCAGCCAAATTTATTCGAATCCGAATGAATCCGAAACAAATCCGAACCGAATTTATTCGAATCTGAATGAATCTGAAACAAATCCGAACCGAATTGATTCAAATTTTTCCGAATTCGAATCGCTCCGAACCGAAATTCGAAAAAATCCGAATCGATCCGAACCGAACCGAATTTTTTCGCCATGCACATGTCTACTTTAAACATATGAAAGCTTTGAATTGGAGTCCCTACAAATTAATTTAAATATTTTATTCCTGCCCAACTTGTAATACGGTAAAAAATCTTGTGACCTCTAAATGGCGTGGTAATGATTGTGCTCCACTTGTAATCTAGATCATAGTGTTTGCCTAGAATGGGAACTGAGAATAAAGGCTCAAAAGTTTACCTAAAAAATATGGAATGTCAATTTATGCCATACAAAACTAGAAAAAAATAAGTTTTCAAAACGGTTAGGCTGTTGAATTGCATAAACCCTGATAGTATGGATTTCCATGTGGAGTCAGAGGGAGTTTGAGTGCAACTCGTTTTTATTATTTTTATTTATTTATTCATTTTTCTAGCACAAAGTAAAAAAAACATGAACCACCTTGCATAGCCCTATCATCAAGTGGAACAGAGTCCAAATTATGTAAACACTCTACATAAGCTAAACACACAATCATGCACCCAGCCTGTCCTTTACCTCTCCAGATAAGGATTTTGCTTGTTAGCCAATTAGGAGCTGCATATTTGCATATCCTCAGTAACATCCATATCCTCCTCTTTAGCAGCAATTTGCATGTAAATTTGACTCATCATTTGTAAAGACATTTTAAAACTCTAACAAAACTTGAGATTTTTTTTCTAAGCATGTTTCCATAACCGTGCACAAAAAGCTTACTTCTAGCGGAGTTAACATACGCGCGGAATCATTCATTAGCGCTTCACTCGTAATCTAGGCCTTAAATGGTTGTGTTTTCAGTGAGCAAAATATATTTCATAAACAAAAATAAACCTGAAGCAGCAGTTTTCTCATATGTTTAATACTGTGCATCTAATATAACAATCAGTGGAGGAAACTATGCAGTGTCCCTTTATATTTGTATTTACAAGTACTGTATATAATTTCCAATAGTCATAAGAAAAACTTATTTTTCTATCCCTAAATTGCTTTTTAATTTATTGGTTTAGTTAAATGCTTATTGTAAGTAAATATGGATGAATTAAGTGCACAATAAATTAAACAACTTTGAACATGACAGTAAGATTGCCATAATTGAAAAAGGCATATCAAAATGTCAGAATTAAATAGTGTTAATTTCCCAGGTGTGTTCTTATTTTTATATGCTTGGCTGTACCAAATATTATGTAAAGAATACCTCTGCAATGAAATTCTGAAAAACAAAAGTACTGTTATCTCTTAATAAGCTACACAGGAAATATTCTTATATTGAACACAGGCTTTATGATAAGTAATTTAAATTAAATTATCAGTAGGTAATGTTCAGTGTAGGATCTTTATATGACATTTAAATAAACTAAAATAAATACTTTGGTAATAAGAAAACAAGAAAAGGAGGATAGTCTATTCAGCTCTCAAGTATATTTAAACAGAAACACTGTATTGCATATGGCATGTGTACCTCAAAATGCCATTTAAAGCACCAAGGTTAAACTCTTGTTGTAAGTATAATGTTACAAGTCATCATACTTTAGTTGTCAAGTTATATAGAAGCTTCAAGTAATAGTAATGGCTATTTCAACAATAACCACTATGGGCAATATTTATTATTGCTATGCTTCTATATTTTCTCCTTAAAATGTGCATGAGAAATAATTCCCCTATTTATCATTTAAAATCTGCCTAAAATTGGGCAAGTTTGACTGTAAAATTCTTCTTCTCTGTAAGGGTGTGAACCCCATTTGACATTCCTATCTTACTACCCCTTAACTACCAACTTCCCTTGAAGAAAACACTGACACCAGGTTGGGTTAAGACCGGTCATGGTCACTTTTATTATAACTTAAACAATTAACTGGAGACTTTCACGAAGTCCTCAACTTGAGTGGTGACATCGGAGCATTGTATCTAAACCCCAAACATCAAAAGGACAAGGCTTTAGGATTATGCGGGACCTCTTCTAGCCCCCGCCTACGAGGAGCAGCGAACACCCTAGAGGAGCACGGTCAGCAGACCCGTGAAGTGGAGCACCCCTAGGGCCGCGCCTAGGGACGTCGCTCCACCCATTAGCTCGACCGCCCCCCCCCCTTTAAGGGGCTCCGCCCTCTGATTAAGACTTGACCTCCTGCCACAAGATACTAACCGTATTAATAAGGAAAGCTCTTGCCGCCACAGCCCTTAAACCAGGTTAAGCAAAGCCCTTCTCAAATTTGCTAGGAAAATTCCCAAACCCTCATCAGACAAGTGCATGCCATCTGGCCTGTACAAGTGTCTCTTGTCAGCCAACAAATTCTGATGCCTCACTATATACCCCCCAGTGGCCATGACCGCCTTCCCCACCTCCCTATTCACCTTTTTTCTGACCCTATATGCTGCTCTATGTGAGAAAGTCCTCCACTGTAGTCTACCTATAATATTAGACCAGCCTAACCTCACCCCTTGGAAGGCAGTAGCCAGCAAACGGATGTCAGATTTCATAACCGTTATGAGATCTAACACTGGGGCCGAACCTAAGTCATTGCCCCCTAAATGGAGAATAATCGGGTGGGGTCTCCCCCACCCTCATTGAACTTCTAGCAGCAACTGTGGAAGTTCGTTCCATCACAGTCCCCTGCGACCCAGCCACCGCAAGGAAGCCTGGGATGGGGAAAATCCTAACTGCTGTCAATCTAGGAGGGCTAAGGCTCTGATGGATGCCCAATGAATAAAGGAATGCCCCACTATCCATACTCTTAGGGGCGACAGAAAACACCCAAAACAAATAAAGAGGTACTTAAGGTCCTATACCTCCTATTAATGACCACACCATGCAAAGAAAAAAGGGGGGAAGGCAACCTGGAAAAGAGAAAACAGACTCATGCAAACCATTAAGACCGCTCATAGGGGCGGATATAACCCTTATAGCGTTGTGACTTCCAACGCCCCAACCTTTTGATTGATTCTACCGGCCAACCTAAAGCTGCAGCACTGGTAGCGCCCCAATATTGAAAGAGGGTGGAGCAATCCTCCTAGAGTCTAACCCCACTAAAGCTGCCACCCTGATAGTATGGATTTCCATGTGGGAGTCAGAGGAGTTTGAGTGCAATTAGGGTTAATATAGTTTAATTTAGGTTGTTGAGATGTGGGGCAGTGGTTTAGAGGTTAATAGGTTTATATAGTGTTTTAGTTAACATTGGCGATGTGGGTGTACGGCGGTTTAGGGGTTAATAGTTTTAGTTAGTGTCTGCGATGTCGGGGTACTGTGGTTTAGGGGTTAAGAGGTTTAGTTAGTGTCGGGGATGTCGGGAACTGTGGTTTAGGGGTTAATAGGTTTAGTTAGTGTCAGCGATGTTTGGGAATGGCAGTTTAGGGGTTAATAGGTTTATTTAGTGTTTTAGTTAGTATCGGTGATGTCAGGGAACTGCAGTTTAGGAGTTAATAGGTTTAGTTAGTGTTGGCGATGTTTGGGAACGGCAGTTTAGGGGTAATAGGTTTAGTTAGTGTCAGCGATGTCGGAGAACTGCGGTTTAGGGGTTAATAGGTTTAGTTAGTGTCGGCGATGTCGGGGAACAGTGGTTTAGGGGTTAATTGCTTTATTTAGTGATTTAGTTAGTGTTGGCAATATCGGGGAACTGCGGTTTAGATTAGAACAATGAACAATTCTGAATATAAATAAAGAATGGATCCGAAAATTCGGAAACTGATTTATTCATTTTCAAAAATATTGGCACCCCTGCATTTCTGTCAGATAATCCACTACTTCTCATGTTTATTTATTTTGTTTTTATTGGTATGACACAAAAAAAGTGTCTAACCAGTGTATCCATTTAGCTTTCTTTTTAAGCAGCACCATGTCTCTATACCCCCTCTCCCCAGGGGTGATTACCATTGTTTTTAACATGGCTACCGTGTATTTCTTTTTAAGGAAGTGTCTTGCCACTGGCTGATCTCTTTTAGGGCTGCTCTTTTTTTTATTTTATTATATTTTTTTTTATTATTTATTCTTTTTATTTTAAGAAGCACAGATGCATACAAAATACAAAAGCAATTTATTAAAGCCTTATTTTAATAATATTCATGGAGGTGTCTGCCTTTTATACTTCAACGGAAAATTGCACTTTATCACTTTGCTAGTGATTTGAATTCAGCTCCTCACTGACTACGGCCTGTTGTTTGGATGCTGTTTAGACGCTGACAGACCAGATACAAGTTCCGCCCTGATACGGGGAAAGTATCCAGTTAGCTGACTACTGCAAGTGTCAGCCTGCTCGTTTGCACTGCACAAGTGACGTCACTAATTGTGAGTTTTATTCTATTTTCTCTTTGTCTTTATCACATACGGATTTCACTATGAGGCGCCCCTTTTTATTTTTTATCTAAAATACAGAAGCATATAGGGATACAAATGTGAAGGCAGAACCTTCCACCATATGGACAGTAAAATAATTCAAGCCTTACATAGCATAACAGTGTAATAGTAAAATCCTGCAAAATACCAATCAATATGCTATTAAATATGAAATAGATGTTCATAGGTAAATGCAAAGAGATGAAATTAAACATTAAATAGAGTACTGATAAACTTCCAATGTAAGAGTAACCTTAAAGGAACATTCCAGTCAAAATTGAAATGCACATAGATGAATTATATCTTTGAATAGAAACACATTTGCAATATACATGTATTAGCAAAAATGCATCTAGTAAAAGTTATCACTGATTTAATGTTCACATTTTTCTCTGCACGTGCATGTGAAGCATAGCTAGATATTCTCAGTGCAACAGCATTCTAAATACTGCAGCTGCTCAGAGCACCAGTGGGGCTTTTATCATCTCAGAAATGAACAAATTGAGTCATTTACCAGATGGTACAAGCACCTTAGGCTCGCTGGGCAAGTGCTGAGTTTAAAATGCTGGTGCACGGTGCATACTTAAATACACTTTTGAGACAGCTATAGCTTTTGTTAGAAACATTTTTGCTAATACATGTATATTGCCAAAATGCTTCTATTCAAAACTGAAATGCATCCATGCAGTTTGCAATTTTGGCTGGAATGTCCCTTTAATCAGAAATGCTCCTAAGCGTAGGAAGGTTATTCTCTTCTTAAAGGGACACTGAACCCAATTTTTTTCTTTCGTGATTCAGATAGAGCATGACATTTTAAGCAACTTTCTAATTTACTCCTATTATCAAATTTACTTTATTCTCTTGGTATCTTTATTTGAAATGCAAGAATGTAAGTTTAGATGCCGGCCTATTTTTTTTTTTTTTTTAAATTTATTTATTCGTAACCAGTAGTGTACAATAAACAAAAATATATTTCATGAATTGCACCACGCAGGGCCAATGCAGAAGAAGAAAAAAAAACAAAAAAAAAAAACAGAGAGGCACACAGACAAGATATTAAATGAATTAACAAAAGCAAGCCTTTTGGCTGTTCAAAAGCCCTTCGTACTTTATAAACACTACTGGGTTTTTTTTTTTTTTTCTTAATTCCAAGTTTAAATCAAACATCTAATCATAAACCCTAGACAAAAGGGAAAGAGAAGGAAAAAAAAAAAAAGTGAAGGAGAGAGAGGAGAAGAAAAAAAAAAAGGGAAAAACCCACTCCCCCCCGCCCCCCACCTCCAACATGCAGTTATCACCCCCTATAGCCAATTTTTTCGGGTTATTGACATAGCTTAGCCCCAAGCCGGCCTATTTTTGTGAAAAACCTGGGTTGTCCTTGCTGATTGGTGGATAAATTCATCCACCAATAAAAAAAGTGCTGTCCAGAGTATTGACCCCAAAAAATAGCTTAGATGTCATCTTTTTCAAATAAAGATAGCAAGAGAACAAAGGAAATTTGATAATAGGAGTAAATTAGAAAGTTGCTTAAAATTGTATGCTCTATCTGAACCACGGAAGAAAAAATTTGGGTTCAGTGTCCCTTTAATATAGGCTTATGTGGAGCAAAACCAGTAATGTACGAGATACATTGTAAACGCAGCCTGTGGTCCTTAATTTTTCCTAATATAACATATTGACCAAAGACATTGAAACTTGAACTATATTAATAAACCCATCAATGTAAAATACCATTTAGCATAGAAATTATACCTACTAATGCAATTTTATATAGGCTTAAACTCCCATCTGGAAGATATTTAGGGTAAATCAATTTCATTCTTTTAGAGGACTGTAGTAGATCATCATGAATAATAATTATAGGTAGTCTAGGGCTTTAATTCATTCATCTGGATCTTAAAATGGCTTTGATTGAGAAACTAGAAATAAATTTTTTTTAAAAAAAGCGGAACAAAACTTAAAGGGACAGTCAACACCAGAATTTTTGTTGTTTTAAAAGAATGATAATCCCTTAAAGGTCAGTAAACCTTAAAAATAATGTTATATAATTCTGCACATAGTGCAGAATTATATAACATTATATTAGCCAAACTTTGTAAATCATAATATTTCCTTTTTATTTTGTAAAAATACCGCTGTTTTACAGACCCGCTCTCTGTACTCTGCTGAGCGGGTCTGTTGTTTTTACTGAGCGCATCGGGCCAGCTGTATAGTCACAGCCCTGCCCGAACGCGCCATTAGACACAGTGCAGCTCGCTCCTGCTGTCAGACAGAGCGGGAGCGAGCTGCATTGTGTCTAATGGAGCGGTCGGGCCGGGCTGTGACTATACAGCTGGCCCGATGCGCTCAGTAAAAACAACAGACCCGCTCAGCAGAGTACAGAAAGCGGGTCTGTAAAACAGCGGTATTTTTACAAAATAAAAAGGAAATATTATGATTTACAAAGTTTGGCTAATATAATGTTATATATTTCTGCACTATCTGCAGAATTATATAACATTATTTTCAAGGTTTACTGTCCCTTTAATTACCAATTCCCCAGTTTTCCATAACCAACAGTTATAATTATACACATTTTACCTCTGTAATTGCCATGTATCTAAGCCTCAGCAGACTGCCCCCTTATTTCAGTTCTTTTGACAGACTTGCATTTTAGCCAATCAGAGCTGACTCCATGTTAATTTCACGTATATGAGCTCAATGTTATCTATATGAAACACATGAACTAGTGGTGAAAAACTATCAAAATGCATTTAGATTAGAGGCGGCCTTCAAGGTCTAAGAAATTAGCATATGAACCTCCTAGGTTTAGCTTTCAACTAGCTTTCAACTAAGAATACCAAGAGAACAAAGCAAAATTGGTGATAAAAGTAAATTGGAAAGTTAATTAAAATTACATGCCCTATTTGAATCATGAAAGTTTTTTTTGGACTTTGTCCCTTTAACTAGTTAATGACAATCACCTTACTTCTTGCTCTCAGTGTCCAATATTTAAAGGGGCACTGAACCCAATTTTTTTCTTTTGTGATTCATATAGAGCATGCAATTTTAAGCAACTTTCTAATTTACTCCTATTATCAATTTTTCTTTGTTCTCTTGCTATCTTTATTTGAAAAAGAAGGCATCTAAGCTAAGGAGCCAGTCATTTTTTTGGTTCAGCACCCTGGACAGCACTTATTTATTGGTGGGTGAATGTATCCACCAATCAGCAAGAACAACCTAGGTTGTTCACCAAAAATGGGCCAGAATCTAAACTTACATTCTTGTTTTTCAAATAAAGATACCAAGAGAATGAAGAAAATTTGATAATAGGAGTAAATTAGAAAGTTGCTTAAAATTGCATGCACTTTCTGAATTCTGAAAGAAAAAAAATAGGTTCAGTGTCCCTTTAAGTATTAAAGAGAGCCATTGTTAAACTGTTTAATTGGCTGACCCTCAAAGTAATAAGGCCAGCTTGGATAATACAAATGTTATGATATGAGTGGAGCAATTTAGCTAACGGTAAATGTGAAACATTGCTATGATCAAAAAACAGACAATGATAAAAATGCTTAACATGCTATGGCATCTACTAGATATGTTTCATCATAGTAATATATCATTGCTCCCTATCACCAACCATGCTCCTTAAATTCCAATTACAGACAAAAAGTCAGATAACTGGCAGGCAAAATATGCTGTGTCAAATATTCTAATATGATAAACAAATATTTAAAAAAATAAAGGTTCATGAAACCCACATTTTTTCTTTCATGATTCAGATAGAGAATACCATTTTAAAAAACTTTCTAATTTACTTCTATTATCTAATCTGTTTCATTCTTTTGGTATCATTTGTTGAAGGATCAGCAATGCACTACTGGTTTCTAACTGAACACATGAATAAGCCAATCACAATCAATATATATATGCAGTCACCAATCAGCAGCTAGAACCTAGGTTCTCTGCTGCTCCTGAGCTTGCCTAGATAAACCTTTAAGTAAATGGTAACTTGAGAAGGAAGCAAATTAAATAATAGAAGTAAATTGGAAAGTTGTTTAAAATTATATTCTCTATCTGAATAATGAAATACATTTTTTAGGTTTTATGTCCCTTTAAATAACAAAAATTTTCATCTTAGCACTGAACAAGGTTGTTATGTGTCAACGTATTAGAGTCCAGCAAAATTGGTATTCACAAAACAGCTGCAAAAAAACTTTATTGTTGAGTATCAGGTGTTGATACTTGAATTGCAGCCACTACAATTTACCTTAACCAACTCCAGTTTTCATGCTGCTCTTTTTAGCATACTGAGGCCTAGATTTAGAGTTGGGCGGTAGCCGTGAAAACCAGCGTTAGAGGCTCCTAACGCTTAGTGGAGGCTCCTCCATTTCAGCACACTCGCACGTGCCCCCCATCAGCCCAGAAGAAAGAAAGAAAAAAACAGAAAAAAAATATAATTTTTCAATAGCCCCCTATTGAAAAAAATTATATATTTTTTGACCCCCAGAAAACAAAACACAACAAACATTTTTTTCAATAATGTTCTAAATACATTTTTATTATTTCTGCCTGTACGTACTGTGTACTAAAGACACTAAATACTACTCTGTAATAATCCCTAACCGCACGTGCGATAGCTAATCTATGGCACTGTGTCTGTGCGCATGCTAAATTTGGCTGCTGCGCAGCTCCCAGGCTCCTCATCCCCATAGTCGGCTGATCGCACACTTCAGCCTGTGCGAGGGGTGGGAGGTGTTAGGAGCGAGCCCAGGCAGCAGCCAATGACACAGGAGAAGAGCCTAGAGCGTCATCACTCACAGTCACGTGATGACGCTGGAGAGGAGACGAAATTCCCACGCGCACAGCAGCTGCATCTGTGTTCAGTGCGCGCGGGGCTTCTGTAGGGAAAGGAGGAGGGGGTGAGCTGCTGGAGGAGCAGCTATGCAGGTCGGAGCTGCGCTGTCCTGGCTGAAATGGATTTGTTGCAAACAGCTGAGCTCAGTTCTGAATTGGCAGCAGACAGCAGTCACAGGTAAAGCAAAGCCTGTCCTTTAAAAGCAAGTGTTTATTTAAGCAAACAGCTCAGAACCTGCACCACGGAAAATAGCTCAGACAGTTAAGTACAAGTTTACTTTTACTCCACTGTCTGAGCTATTTTCCATGCTGCATGTTCTGAGCTGTTTGCTTAAATAAACACTTGCTTTTAAAGGACACTAGGACAGCCCGACAGGCTTGCTTTGTTTTTTAAATATAAATTTTTTTCTGACTTATGCAGGGCTGTTGGATATATGTTGATGTCCTAAAATTGACACTTTTGAAATTTGATTGGGGAGCGCTGTGTTTTAAACATTAGTGCCAGCCATGATTTGTGGGAGTATCTGCAGTCCAAGCTCCGTGCAGAGAAATTAGATACTATGCTCTGTTAAACAAGATCAACAAGCCAGGGAGCTGTTCCTGCAGAGGGAGGTCAAAATGTAACTGGGAAATCAAATCGGACACAAGCCCCTCACGGTAAACAGAGCAGAGGGGGAGGCAAACAGGAGAGGGGGATGGGTAGGGAGAGAGTTTTGCTCGGCTGTGTGTCTATTCACTAAACTGAAGAGTTTGCTAGTTAGCTCAACTTGGGGATATCAAATGTGATTTCAGTAACAGTGACATGACACTTACCACAAGACTGAGTATGGCAAAATACCTAAATATACATTTATGAAACAAAATGTTGCTATTACATTTACATGTTATTTCACAGATCACAGGCTAGAAGGCTTATTCCCATCATATAGCATAATGTTTAACGTCTGCCATCACCCATAGTTTTGCCATATTAATTTACAACATGCCACAACTGCCTAAAGCAAGTAGCATACTTCTAGTGTTATCAAGCAAATGTGGGTTACTTGTTGCAGATATTCAATGCAGCATAAGTGACTGTGCATGTATGTATTTGTGTGTGTATATGTATTTTGTGTATGTACTCACAGTAACACAGTCCTTGTTTAGCCAGCCCGGGGTGCTTAAAAAGACAATATGAGCATCCAGAAAGAAAAGCACTCACCGGGTCTTATTTACACAAGAAATAATTTTAATTTGTGACGTTTCGGGGTTGCCCCCGTCCTCAGACAACAATTACAAGCACATACATTTACTCACCCTATATAGCCAACAAACCCGCTCCCAAGTGCAATCCCGCCGGTGGCGCACCGGAAGTCAGCTGCCGCGCGCAGAACACTACGTCACCGGTTGCCATAACAACCAGGACACCTACCGCGGAATTCCTATAATGATAAAATTTAAAACATAAGTTGACAGTGCATTATTTACAGAACACTACACGAACATTATATGCTGGGAGAACAACCATTTTACATAGTGGGCTAAAACATCCATGTAGTCATAAGTACCAAAACGGGGATAAATTATATCCTAACACCGTAACAGACAAAATGTACTAAATGAGCAACTTAAATGTACTACATATAGAGTCTCTAGCCATACAATCTCAGAAATAGCAAAGTATCATAATACATGTATCCAGGTTCAGAGTTATAACCTAAAAAATAAAAAATAAAATAATAATAATGAAAATAAAATACAAATAAATCAAAGATACAAAAAGAACGAAAAAAGGAGTCACCATTTGAAAAAGAAAAGAGAATAAAATGGAATAAAAAAATAGAACATGAATATAAATAAAAGTGAGTAAGAGCAAAAAAGAAGGAAAAATTAAAATAGGAATAAGAAAAAGAATAAGAAACCGAAAAAGAAAAAATGAAGATAAATAGAAAGAAAAAGAAAAAGAAAGAGAAAGAAAAGGAAGAGCCAAGAAACATGCAAATTAGGGATATGTGTAGTCGAAGGAGGTATTTTACAGAAAACAATGCCAATCTAAGTTGACATTCAGGCCCCGTGGAGCCATAGTGCCCAGATTAAAAATCCATTTAGATTCTCGCTGAAGTAATATTCTTCCTCTGTCTCCCCCTCTTGTGAGTGGGGGCACATGATCTATGATGATATACTTTAGATCAGCAACTGAATGTTTCAATAAGGCAAAGTGCCTGGCCACTGGTTGCTCAGAGTCACCACGATCAATAGCTGCTCTTATCGCTGATCTGTGGTTGGCCATTCTTGTACGGAGGTCGTCCACAGTTTTCCCCACATAAAACAAACCGCATACACAATGTAACAAGTACACTATGTATTTGGTCGTACATGTGACCCGATGTCTGATCTTGTAAGTCTTATTCTTGTAGGGATGTCTAAACACTTTACCAGTTGTTAGTCCATTACATGTCGTACATCCTAAGCAGCGGTAACAACCAGGTTTAGATTGCAGCCAGGTCTCCTTCATATAGCAACC
>NW_026512372.1:5000-25365 GCF_027579735.1 Bombina bombina
GTGGGGTGATTTGACATAGGTCAATCATAGTTTACATGATGAGTGTTTCTTTCGCACGGTTATGCGCTAAATATATCCCTAGGGAGTTAGTAATGAGCCCTACATGATCGGTATATTATATAACTTAGGGTTATATTATGATCTGAGGACTAGTGTATGAGTGGTTTGGGTAATATCTCCGTAGAAAGTTGGAGCAGAAAGATAAAAAGTAATAAACCGAATAGTGCAGATCTTTCAGTAGTTTTGATATTATATACTGTATGTAATCCCTAACATGGTTAAATGTTATTTTATTTGTATTATTCACTCTTGTGAATAACTATTATCCCTACGATAATGATAAAATAATAAAATACTAGAAAAATAAAAAATGAAAATAAAATTAAAAATTCCCTTGTGTAAGTCCTAAGGAAAAAAATGATTGTATTTGGTTCTGTTTTGGTCATTAATGTAATATGCTGATGTCATATTAATGACATACTAGAAGTTGTCCATATCTATGGTATATTTGCAATTGAGGCTAAAATAGAGAGATTAAAATTGAAAATATATACATATAAATTGGATATTCAATTGTATGCTTAAGGTATATTTTAAAAACATAATTTATGCTTACCTGATAAATTTATTTCTCTTGTAGTGTATCCAGTCCACGGATCATCCATTACTTATGGGATATTAACTCCTCCCCAACAGGAAGTGCAAGAGGATTCACCCAGCAGAGCTGCTATATAGCTCCTCCCCTAACTGCCATTACCAGTCATTCGACCGAAAACATGCAGAGAAAGGAAAACTATAGGGTGCAGTGGTGACTGTAGTTTAATGGAAAAATTACCTGCCTTAAAGTGACAGGGCGGGCCGTGGACTGGATACTCTACAAGAGAAATAAATTTATCAGGTAAGCATAAATTATGTTTTCTCTTGTTAAGTGTATCCAGTCCACGGATCATCCATTACTTATGGGATACCAATACCAAAGCTAAAGTACACGGATGACGGGAGGGACAGGCAGGCTCTTTATACGGAAGGAACCACTGCCTGAAGAACCTTTCTCCCAAAAACAGCCTCCGAAGAAGCAAAAGTGTCAAATTTGTAAAATTTGGAAAAAGTATGAAGAGAAGACCAAGTTGCAGCCTTGCAAATCTGTTCAACAGAAGCCTCATTCTTAAAGGCCCAAGTGGAAGCCACAGCTCTAGTAGAATGTGCTGTAATTCTTTCAGGAGGCTGCTGTCCAGCAGTCTCATAGGCTAACCGTATTATGCTACGAAGCCAAAAGGAGATAGAGGTAGCCGAAGCTTTTTGACCTCTCCTCTGACCAGAATAAACGACAAACAGGGAAGACATTTGTCGAAAATCCTTAGTTGCCTGTAGATAAAATTTCAGGGCACGGACTACATCTAGATTGTGTAGCAGACGTTCCTTTTTCGAAGAAGGATTAGGACACAAAGATGGAACCACAATCTCTTGATTGATATTCCTGTTAGTGACCACCTTAGGTAGGAACCCAGGTTTAGTACGCAGAACTACCTTGTCTGAATGAAAAATCAGATAAGGAGAATCACAATGTAAGGCAGATAACTCAGAGACTCTTCGAGCCGAGGAAATCGCCATTAAAAACAGAACTTTCCAAGATAACAACTTGATATCAATGGAATGAAGGGGTTCAAACGGAACCCCCTGTAAAACATTAAGAACTAAGTTCAAACTCCATGGTGGAGCAACAGTTTTAAACACAGGCTTGATCCTAGCTAACGCCTGACAAAAAGCTTGAACGTCCGGAACTTCTGACAGACGTTTGTGTAAAAGAATGGACAGAGCTGAAATCTGTCCCTTTAAGGAACTAGCGGATAAACCCTTTTCTAAACCTTCTTGTAGAAAAGACAATATCCTCGGAATCCTAACCTTACTCCATGAGTAACTCTTGGATTCGCACCAATATAAGTATTTGCGCCATATCTTATGGTAAATCTTTCTGGTAACAGGCTTCCTAGCCTGTATTAAGGTATCAATAACTGACTCAGAAAAACCACGTTTTGATAAAATCAAGCGTTCAATTTCCAAGCAGTCAGCTTCAGAGAAATTAGATTTTGATGTTTGAAGGGACCCTGGATCAGAAGGTCCTGTTTCAGAGGTAGCGACCAAGGTGGACAGGATGACATGTCCACTAGATCTGCATACCAAGTCCTGCGTGGCCATGCAGGCGCTATTAGAATCACTGATGCTCTCTCCTGTTTGATTCTGGCAATCAATCGAGGAAGCATCGGGAAGGGTGGAAACACATAAGCCATCCCGAAGGTCCAAGGTGCTGTCAAAGCATCTATCAGAACCGCTCCCGGATCCCTGGATCTGGACCCGTAACGAGGAAGCTTGGCGTTCTGTCGAGACGCCATGAGATCTATCTCTGGTTTGCCCCAACGTCGAAGTATTTGGGCAAAGACCTCCGTATGAAGTTCCCACTCCCCCGGATGAAAAGTCTGACGACTTAAGAAATCCGCCTCCCAGTTCTCCACTCCCGGGATGTGGATTGCTGACAGGTGGCAAGAGTGAGACTCTGCCCAGCGAATTATCTTTGATACTTCCATCATTGCTAGGGAGCTTCTTGTCCCTCCCTGATGGTTGATGTAAGCTACAGTCGTGATGTTGTCCGACTGAAACCTGATGAACCCCCGAGTTGTTAACTGGGGCCAAGCCAGAAGGGCATTGAGAACTGCTCTCAATTCCAGAATGTTTATTGGTAGGAGACTCTCCTCCCGATTCCATTGTCCCTGAGCCTTCAGAGAATTCCAGACAGCGCCCCAACCTAGTAGGCTGGCGCCTGTTACAATTGTCCAGTCCGGCCTGCTGAATGGCATCCCCCTGGACAGATGTGGCCGAGAAAGCCACCATAGAAGAGAATTTCTGGTCTCTTGATCCAGATTCAGAGTAGGGGACAAGTCTGAGTAATCCCCATTCCACTGACTTAGCATGCACAATTGCAGCGGTCTGAGATGTAGGCGTGCAAAGGGTACTATGTCCATTGCTGCTACCATTAAGCCGATCACCTCCATGCATTGAGCTACTGACGGGTGTTGAATGGAATTAAGGACACGGCATGCATTTTGAAGCTTTGTTAACCTGTCTTCTGTCAGGTAAATCTTCATTTCTACAGAATCTATAAGAGTCCCCAAGAAGGGAACTCTTGTGAGTGGAAAGAGAGAACTCTTCTTTTCGTTCACCTTCCATCCATGCGACCTTAGAAATGCCAGTACTAACTCTGTATGAGACTTGGCAGTTTGAAAGCTTGAAGCTTGTATCAGAATGTCGTCTAGGTACGGAGCTACCGCAATTCCTCGCGGTCTTAGTACCGCCAGAAGAGCACCCAGAACCTTTGTGAAGATTCTCAGAGCCGTAGCCAATCCGAATGGAAGAGCTACAAACTGGTAATGCCTGTCTAGAAAGGCAAACCTTAGATACCGGTAATGATCTTTGTGAATCGGTATGTGAAGGTAAGCATCCTTTAAATCCACTGTGGTCATGTACTGACCCTTTTGGATCATGGGTAAAATTGTCCGAATAGTCTCCATTTTGAACGATGGAACTCTTAGGAATTTGTTTAGGATCTTTAAATCCAGGATTGGCCTGAAAGTTCCCTCTTTTTTGGGAACCACAAACAGATTTGAGTAAAACCCTTGTCCCTGTTCCGACCGTGGAACTGGATGGATTACTCCCATTAATAAAAGCTCTTGTACGCAGCGTAGAAACGCCTCTTTCTTTATTTGGTTTGTTGACAACCTTGACAGATGAAATCTCTCTCTTGGGGGAGAGTATTTGAAGTCCAGAAGGTATCCCTGAGATATTATCTCTAGCGCCCAAGGATCCTGGACATCTCTTGCCCAAGCCTGGGCGAAGAGAGAAAGTCTGCCCCCCACTAGATCCGTTCCCGGATCGGGGGCCCTCAATTCATGCTGTTTTAGGGGCACCAGCAGGTTTCCTGGCCTGCTTGCCCTTGTTCCAGGACTGGTTAGGTCTCCAGCCTTGTCTGTAGCGAGCAACAGATCCTTCTTGTTTTGGAGCAGAGGAAGTTGATGCTGCTCCTGCATTGAAATTCCGAAAGGAACGAAAATTAGATTGTCTAGCCTTAGGTTTGGCTCTGTCTTGAGGCAGGGCATGGCCTTTACCTCCTGTAATGTCAGCGATAATTTCTTTCAATCCGGGCCCGAATAAGGTCTGCCCTTTGAAAGGTATATTAAGTAATTTAGACTTAGAAGTAACGTCAGCTGACCAGGATTTTAGCCACAGTGCTCTGCGCGCCTGAATGGCGAATCCGGAATTCTTAGCCATAAGCTTAGTTAAATGTACTACGGCATCTGAAATAAATGAGTTAGCTAACTTAAGAGCTTTAAGCCTGTGTGTAATCTCATCTAATGGAGCTGATTCAAGTGTCCCTTCCAGAGACTCAAACCAAAATGCTGCTGCAGCCGTGACAGGCGCAATGCATGCAAGGGGTTGCAATATAAAACCTTGTTAAACAAACATTTTCTTAAGGTAACCCTCTAACTTTTTATCCATTGGATCTGAAAAGGCACAGCTATCCTCCACCGGGATAGTGGTACACTTAGCTAAAGTAGAAACTGCTCCCTCCACCTTAGGGATCGTTTGCCATAAGTCCCGTGTGGTGGTGTCTATTGGAAACATCTTTCTAAATATCGGAGGGGGTGAGAACGGCACACCGGGTCTATCCCACTCCTTAGTAACAATTTCAGTAAGTCTCTTAGGTATAGGAAAAAAGTCAGTACTCGACGGTACCGCAAAATATTTATCCAACCTACACATTTTTTCTGGTATTGCAACTGTGTTACAATCATTCAGAGCCGCTAACACCTCCCCTAGTAATACACGGAGGTTTTCCAGCTTAAATTTAAAATTTGAAATATCTGAATCCAATCTGTTTGGATCAGAACCGTCAGCCGCAGAATGAAGCTCTCCGTCCTCATGTTCTGCAAGTTGTGACGCAGTATCTGACATGGCCCTAACATTATCAGCGCACTCTGTTCTCACCCCAGAGTGATCACGCTTACCTCTTAGTTCTGGTAATTTAGCCAAAACTTCAGACATAACAGTAGCCATATCCTGTAATGTGATTTGTAATGGCCGCCCAGATGTACTCGGCGCCACAATATCACGCACCCCCCGAGCGGGAGATGCAGGTACTGACACGTGAGGCGAGTTAGTCGGCATAACTCTCCCCTCGTTGTTTGGTGAAATGTGTTCAATTTGTACAGATTGACTTTTATTTAAAGTAGCATCAATACAGTTAGTACATAAATTTCTATTGGGCTCCACTTTGGCATTAGCACATATAGCACAGATGTCTTCCTCTGAATCAGACATGTTTAACACACTAGCAAATAAACTAGCAACTTGGAAATACTTTTCAAGTAATTTACTATAATATGAAAACGTACTGTGCCTATAAGAAGCACAGAAAGAGTTATGACAGTTGAAAGTTAATAAACTGAAAGGTTATAGCATCAAATCTTTGTAAAAAACACAATTTTAGCAAAGGCTTGTTCCCATTAGCGAAGGATAACTAACCCTGATAGCAGAAAAAAAAAAAGTTACAGAAATAAACGTTTTTTATCACAGTCAACTACAATCTCACAGCTCTGCTGTGAATGATTACCTCCCTCAAAACAAGTTTTGAAGACCCCTGAGTTCTGTAGAGATGAACCGGATCATGCAGGAAATACAATGAGCTTCTGACTGAATTTTTTGACCTCCCCCTCACACACAACAGTGAGAGAGATCAGTAAACTGTCATAAATTAAATAAAACAACTGCCAAGTGGAAAAAATAATGCCCAAAACATTTTATTCACCCAGTACCTCAGAAAATGAAACGATTTTACATGCCAGCAAAAAACGTTTAACATAAATTAAGTGTTATTAAAGAGCCTGTTGCCAGTCCCTGCAAATTAGGCTAAAGTCTTATGCACACAGTATAATTCCAGTGAAGTGCCATTCCCCAGAATACTGAAGTGTAAAATATACATACATGACAGCCTGATACCAGATGCTGCTACTGCATTTAAGGCTGAGTTTACATTATATCGGTATGGCAGAATTTTCTCATCAATTCCATTGTCAGAAAATAATAAGCTGCTACATACCTCTTTGCAGATTAATCTGCCCGCTGTCCCCTGATCTGAAGTTTACCTCTCCTCAGATGGCCGAGAAACAGCAATATGATCTTAACTACGCCGGCTAAAATCATAGTAAAAACTCAGGTAGATTCTTCTTCAAATTCTACCAGAGAAGGAAAAACACACTCCGGTGCTATTATAAAATAACAAACTTTTGATTGAAGGTATAAAACTAAATATAATCACCATAGTCCTCTCACACATCCTATCTAGTCGTTGGGTGCAAGAGAATGACTGGTAATGGCAGTTAGGGGAGGAGCTATATAGCAGCTCTGCTGGGTGAATCCTCTTGCACTTCCTGTTGGGGAGGAGTTAATATCCCATAAGTAATGGATGATCCGTGGACTGGATACACTTAACAAGAGAAATATATTTTAAAATATAGTGTTCTAAGTTTGATTGATATCGGTGGATCATCATTAGGGGGATGTATTCGTGAGAAGAAAGTCCTTTATATATTTATGTCAGAGATATGATAAATAGATGAGTTATTAATGCCAGTGTCTCAGTATGATATACTAGATTGGATGTTGGAATATTAACTAGGTGTTAAAATATTCCAGTATTTCGAAAGTTTAGGCTATTTCTAGCCTGTTATCAGGGACTGGGGATGAGATGGAATAATTAAAAGGAGGCCTGATGTCTAGTGCATGGCTTGATGGCCTTTAATTAGTTGAAGAATTTAATTACATCAAGTTGCGTCAAATTGGATTTCGGTTCTATAGGACTTGATATAGAGGAGTGATGTAATTCTTTTGTTTATTGATTGGTTCTATATGGAGACCAGTGCCTTAGAGAAGGAGGCTAAAGGGTAAGGATTATATCTAGTTATAATGATGTTGGAATTTTTAGTAGGTAGTTTTTGGTAAAAGCTTCTCTGCTTTTGGATCAACAGAGTTTATCTCCTTTTTGAGGAGAGATGCCTCTGTAGTGAAGAGTCAGAATTGGGGATAATTACCTCGAGGGGAGAGGATCACTAGTGTAGGTATAGAGATGTTATGTTATGTTAAATAAGTGAGAGAGGTCTTCCTTGTTGTTTAACCCCTTGGGGTACAGAGATGTTATGTTAAATAAGTGGGAGAGGTATTCCTTGTTGTTTAACCCCTTGGGGTACAGACAGTCCAGGATGAAGATCCACTTTGATTCGGCGGTTAGTAATTTCTTTGTGTAATTGCCGCCTCTCCAGTCCTTTCGTACCTTCTGTATGCCCATGTATGTCAAGTCCTTTATATTTCCCTTGTGTTTGCTTGTAAAGTGTCTATATAAAGCGGTATCTGTGTTTAGTTTTTCGATAAGTCGTAGATGTTCACGTATCCTTTCTCTCAAGGACCTCGAGGTTTGGCCCACGTACTGTAGACCACACGAACATTGCAATATGTAGATCACTCCGCTGTCCTGACATCTAATCAGCTTGTGTACTTTATATTTTTCTTTTGTATTAAAGCTGTTGAATGTGTTGGATTTGTTACAGTTTTTACATGCTTTACAAGATCCGCAGGGGAAGAAGCCTTTCACCTCTTTTCCGAATGTGTCTCTAATACCCAGATTTTTCTTTTTTTCTATACTGGGAGCAAGTCTACTCTGTAAGTTCTTGGTTTTCCTGTATACAAATTTGGGTCTTTCTGGAATTTTTTCACCAATCAGGTCGTCTTCTTTTAAAATTGACCAGTGTTTTTGAAATATTTTTTCGATGATACTCTTATTCTCGCTGTATTCTGTAATCATTAATACATTGAGGGAGTCATCTTCCGTCCGTGATGTTTTTTCTTTATATTTCAAAAGTTCATTTCTGTCGATGTTGTTTACTTCCTCACTTTTCTGTTCTAATAGACTCTCCTTGTAACCTCTCTCTCGGAACTTTGCTTTAATGATTTTGGCTTGTTGATTCCATTTTTCTTCTGTCGAACAGTTCTTCTTAATCCTTACCAGTTGTCCTTTCGGTATGTTCTCCTTCCAGTTCTTGTGGTGGCAGCTCATGCTGTGGATATAGGTGTTGCTGTCTACTGCTTTGAAGTGAGTAGAGGTTTCAATCTTGCCATCTATGACCTCTATTTTTAGATCTAGGAAGATGAGTTCAGTGTTGCTCCATGAGTGAGTGAATTTCAGACTGTTGGTACTTCTGTTCATGACTTTGATGGTATAGTTCAGGTCCTCCTGAGTCCCTTTCCAGATGATAATGATGTCATCTATATAACGGCGGTAGAGGACCAGGTCCGCGCTTGCTGGGCATGAGTCCCAGAAGATGTTTTCCCACTTTCCCATAAATAGGTTCGCGTAGCTGGGCGCGAACCTGGTCCCCATTACTGTACCGCAAATCTGTTGGTAGAAGTTTCCATCATCATGGAAGTAATTATGGGTCAAGATGTATTGGATTCCATCCAAGATGAAATCTTTCTGAACCTCAGGTACTTCTGGATCTTTGTCAAGGAAGAATTTTACTGCTTCTAGTCCTTCCTCATGGGGAATGCATGTGTATAGTGACATCACGTCACATGTTGCTAGAATATAGCCTTCTTCCCATGGGGTTTCTTGCAAGAGATGTAATATCTGGGTGGAGTCCTTGAGGTATGAGGGCAATTGTTTTACATATCTCTGAAGATTAAGATCAATGTATTCAGACAAGTTGCTGCTTAAAGAACCGATGCCTGAAATAATCGGCCTTCCTGGTGGTTTCTGTAAAGATTTATGAATCTTTGGCAGATGGTATAGTACCGGTGTGATAGGATAACTGATATTGATGTAGTTATATTCCTTGGTGGTTAATATTCCTTGTTCTTTGGCTGGATCCAATATTTGCAATAATTCCTTTTTATAAATCTCTACTGGATTTGAGGGTAGTTTTCGATATGTCTCCTGGTCATTCAAGATTCTGGCGTTTTCGGATTTATAGTCCCTTTTGTCCATGATGACGATCCCGCCCCCCTTATCGGCCGGTTTGATGATCAAGTTATGGTTTTCTTCCAAATTTTTAATGGTTGCCATCTGTTGTTTAGAGAGATTCTGTGTTCTTAATCTCAGTTTCTTAGACTGTAAGTCTTTGATTTCTTTGCATACAATTGTTTCAAAGGCCTCTATGGCTGCTCCTTTGCTGTTTGTAGGGTTAAAGGAGGACTTCGGCTTCAAATCCGTATGTCTATAAGCATCACCGTATTCGTGTGATTTATACACTGTTCTCTCGACTGCTGATTTGGCAAAAAATCTCTTTAGTGTCAACTTTCGTATAAATTCTTTGGTGTTGATGAAGGTTTGGAATTTATCCAGGCTTCTACTTGGAGTGAATGAGAGGCCTAGCCTCAATACGGAGTTCTCTTCCTTGGTCAGTGTGTGGGAGCCGAGGTTAAATATACCTTTGTTGTCTTCCATAGTGGTCGTCTCGTTTCTGTTGTTATTTCTTTTGTTTACTTTTGCTCCTCCTCGTCTTCCTCGAACCACCAGCTATCAAAGACAAGACACAGATACTCCTTACATGATCATACCTTACCTCATACAATTGGGGTAACATCCGGTAAGGAGACATCTTTTCACCCATCTACATATACATACATATATACACAGTAGAACTTCATTAAGAATACTTATCCAATTTCACTGTGAACAACACAGCAAACAAGACTTAATAACGTTTATTATTCTGTGCTTTAATTTCATCACGAATAACCGTATCTATTGGATTTTGTTGCGCTGAACTACCAAGATTTGTTCTCTTTATTGTATATTTCATCCATTGTGTCAGGGGTACACATTATCATTGGTTTATGCTGCACAATACTACACACAAACAGATATCGACACACATAGTTGGTTTAACTAACACTGAACTTAGATATCTGGTCTAATTCAGAATTTAAAATAAGAACTTAGAGCGCTGGTCACTTTCGCTATTTTATATATATATATATATATATATATATATATATATATATATATATATATATATATATATATATATATATATATATTTTTTTTATTGGGCTTGAGCTTGCATTGTGACTATATGCACATAAGAGTGCACAGCATAGAATACTGTTGTCACTATTAGTATTTACAAAATCCCATGGAAATTGATAGCTTTCACTTATAATTATGGCCTTTTGCATTGTGGCTATTAGCTAATTAAAGACTAAAAAAGTGTGAATTTGTGCACATCGGGTGCTAATGAATGCGTTACATGCTGCGTTAGGCTCTTTTCAGAGCTGGATTTAATCTTGTGCAACACACTGAGACCTATGCAGATCCAGATCTTAGTGTGTTGCTCTTTCACATGAAGAAATGAATCTGTCTCTGAAAACAGACTAATGCAGCTTGTGGCCGCCTTCATTAGAACATGAAGTGCACAAATGTACATATTTATTAATCACTGGAAGGAGATTAATCAGGGGTCAAGTACAGCAGGAACACATTGGAACGGAGTTCCTGCACTATTTTTGCAGGAGGAACTAAGTTCCCTCTTGACAGAGAACTGAAACGCTTCAGTAAACACTGCTGCTGCTGGTGGGAGGAGCTTGAGCACAGTCTGATTAGAGGGATTGTGAGATCCTCTAGTAATGGGCAGTAACACTATCTACAATACACTAAATGAAAGTCTGTCGGTGTTCCTGATGTGTGATCACCCTGCACTGTGTGTAGCAAATGGTGCTTACATTTATGAGTGGCTTGCTCTGGGGGTTATTTAGCTCCCCTCAGCAGAAATAGGACTATTGCACTTTTTTCTTTAGTGCTTTAAGCTAAAGCATGCAATTTTAAGCAACTTTCTAAATTTACTTTTATTATCAATTTTTCTTCGTTCTCTTGCTATCTTTATTTGAAAAGCAAGAATGTAAATTTAGATGTCGGCCCATTTTTGGTGAACAACCTGGGTTGTTCTTGCTGATTGATGGATAAATTCACCCACCAATAAACAAGTGCTATTCAGGGTACTGAACCAAAAAAAAAATTTGGCTTCTTAACTTAGACGCATTCTCTTTCAAATAAAGATAGCAAAAGAATGAAGAAAAATTAATAGGAGTAAATTAGAAAGTTGATTAAAATTGCATGCTCTGAAACCAAATTTTTTCTTTCGTGATTCAGATAGTGTCCCTTTAAGTGGGTGAGATCCTGTGACAGAGGAGGATTCTCAGACCCAAAGGCAACCACATTCAACCCTTCATTGGTTTAAATTTGCTTATATTAACCAAATTGTATAGATTATATACATTAAAATACAGTGTGTGTGTGTGTATATATATATATATATATATATATATATATTTTAAATTGTGTGTGTGTGTGTGTGTGTGTGTGTGTGTGTGTGTGTGTGTGTAAGTCTTGGTGAGTTCCCACACTTTTTTTGTAGGACTTAACCCCTGAGATTAATCACATTCTAGCTGCAACTGATGGTGACAGGGTTGCTTGCTACTATTGGTTGTGGTAAGCATAGGATGTATTTTAAAGGGACAATTGTAGACTAACATTTAGGGGCTTATAAACCAGGCCAATGTGTAAATATGCATTTTGTGCCTGTGTAGACATCTGTATAACATGATAATACTGCAGGCATTATTTCTTAATGCAATATTGCATTTCCAATGGTACATGAAAATAGTTGCAAAACATTACAAGAAAATGAATGAAAAAAAAAAGTGTACTTAAAGGTAAATTATTAAAAATATACTCCTGGTTTAAGAGACAGATGTCAAACTTTCACGATTTGGAGCTTGGTAGATGTGTTCAGCTAGCTCCCAGTAGTTCATTGCTGCTCCTGAGCTAAATTTAAATGGTTTTAAACATGATTTGCAAAGTTTAAAGGGACAGACTACACCAGAATTGTTATCGTTTAAAAAGATAGATCATCCCTTTATTACCCATTCCCAAGTTTTGCATAACCAACACGTTAATATTAATATACTTTTTACCTCTGTGATTACCCTTGTAGCCAAGCCTCTGCAGACTTCCCCCTTATCTCAGTGCTTTGACAGACCTGCAGTTTAGCCAACCAGTGCAGACTCCTAAATAACTCCACGGCAGTGAGCACTATGTTATCTATATGACACACATGAACTAGTACTGTCTAACTGAAAAACTTTTAAAATGCTCTGAGCTAGGAGGCGGTTTTCAACGATTTAGAAATCAGTTTGAGGCTACCTAGGTTTAGCTTTTCAAAAATACCACCAAGGGAAAAAAGCAAATTTGATGATAAATGTAAATTGGAAAGTTGATTACAATTGCATGCCCTATCTGAATCATGAAAGGCATATTCAAAAATGAGTTATTCAGAATTTGTAAATGCTAAATATAGCAGCAGCATTCAGCTATTGTTGGTGCTGGATTTATTAGTGTAAAAGTGCGACACAAATATCTGGATTTGCACAAATATTTATGTTGCACTTTTGCGCCAAAAATAGTAAAATGCTTATTTAGCATATGGTTCTATAACTAATGGTTAATTGTTATACGCAAGCAATAATGCAACATTAAAGGGGTAGGAAAGTCAAAATAAAACTTGCATGATTAAAATAGAGAATGCAATTTTAAGACACTTTAAATTAGAGTCTATTTTCTCTTTGTATCTCTTGTTGAAAAAAAAAAAAGAATATGCATATACCCTACACTAGAGGGAACTAGTTGCTGATTGGTGCCTGTGTTCTGGTAAGAGGGCGAACTTGGGAAAACAGCGAACCATGTCACTTCCTGTGACGTTACATCAGCCGTTTCACAAATTTTGGATGCAATGCACATGCGTGCCAGCGTCATCACATACCTGGCAGCATACGTCACTGGTACAATATTTAGAGCTGTGAAATTCCGGGACACTTTCTAGAGCGCATGCATGGGATTTTGTATCCCAAATGGTGCGCTCATGGAAAGCTGTTTCTTCGGCTCCTCTGCAATATTCGGAACTCCGTCCCCCACTGCAAATACTCCCATTACTACTACTCTAAAGCCGAGTCTCCGTGCTCGTGCATGACAAACAGCCACTTGGCTATCGCCACTGCTTCTTCTGCTGATCCAATGCAGCTTTTCACAGGCTCCCTTCAATGTCATTGTGTATCAAACATCTCCAATTCATTGTTTTAGAAACAGCTTTCTATGAGCACACCATTTGTGATACAAAATCCCACGCATGCGCTCTAGAAAGGGTCCCGGAATTTCACAGCTCTAAATATTGTACCAGTGACGTATGCGGCCAGGTATGTGATGACGCTGGCACGCATACGCATTACGTCCAAAATTAGTGAAACAGCTGATGTAACGTCACAGGAAGGGACATGATTAACGTTTTTAAAAGTTTGCCCTCTTACCAGAACACCTGCACACATTTATCTCTTGTGGTTGGCTAACTAGATGTGTTCAGCTCGCTGCCAATAGTGCAATATTGTTCCTTCAGCAAAAGATAAAGTAATTAATCAAATTTAATAACATAAGTAAATTGGAAAGTGGTTTAAAATCTTGTGTTCTATCCAAATCATTAAAGTAATTTTGGGGGTTCCCTGTCCCTTTAATAAAATGTTTTCACTCAAGTATTTTGTCTCTGCACTTTTATGTTCGATTAACGGGCTTTCAGATATAACAAATGGTGTTTTTAATGCCACTTTACGTCTTGCACGGTGTGGCATCTTCAGCACTGTGGGCCATAAACGTGGTTATTAAACAAGAGACAATAAACGTTAGGCAAGTAGCGCTTTAACAAATGTTGAGCATGAGAAACATACCACACTTCTGACGACTTTATCTCGCACTCACCATAGAACATACCTTGGAAAGTTGTCTAGACCACAACACCGAGAAACAAACTTTGATGTCACTAGACTTACGCTAATGATATAAATTTAGCAACAGAGCCAGCCAATGAGAGCCAGGTATGCATGTCCAGCCATTCCCCGCCCTCGCACACCCACTGTTAACTACGCATTTACATAATGAGCTAGGGGTAACCGATTGCCAAGCTCCACCTGACTGTTTTGGCAGCTGCCGCGGTCTGCACGTGATGCCCTGCTCGCTGATTGGCCGTACCGGATGACAGTACACCCAGAGTGGGCGGAGATCTCGTTATGTTGGTGGGTGTGGTTTTGTCGGCTGTAAACGGTGTTAGCCCTCAGATGCGGTAAAGGATTCGGTTATGGCGAGGGTTAGTCGGGATCTTAGGAGGGCGATGATGGGTCTGGCGGAGCAGGCATCAATCTGTGCCAGAAGAAAGGGACAGATTAACCGCTGTGCAGCTGGGTAAGATGATCATTTTATAGAAGACTATTTTTTTGGACGGTTTCTGTGATAATTAAGTTTTTTCTATCTTTAGTGCAAGTGATATGCGGAGTACTTATGGCCAGCTACATACTGTTGCATGAGATCTTATCGCAGCAGGGGCGGGGTTTCCGCTTATGAGGTCTTTTAAGGTGAAAAATAATCGTGACCCATCCCGAGTAGAACTAGTATCATGTGCTAGCGAGAGGGGCACACTTTAAAATTAGATACGTGTTGTGTTTGTGTCTGGGAATATCGGTGCTGTAACCCGTTGACTGCAGTGCTAAGGGGATATGTCACATGAACAGGGCTTTTATACACCGTATAGCTACATCAATAAGACATCTGAAATTGCTATGAGGTTTTATTATGCATTGGTTTTCTAAAACTTTCTATTGTGAAAATACATTCTAGAACGGTTATTCAACCTGTGAATTTAGACACTGGTCATAAATTACCGTAACCTTAGGTAGTTACCTTAAAGGGATACTGAACCCATTTTGTTTCTTTCGTGATTCAAATAGAGCATGCAATTTTAAACAACTTTATAATTTACTCCTATTATCAATTTCTTTGTCCTCTTGCTATCTTTGTTTGAAAAAGAAAGCCCAGAACCCTGGACAGCACTTGTTTATTGGTGGATTGAATTTATTCACCAATCAGCAAGAACAACCCAGGTTGTTCACAAAAATGGACCGGCATCTAAACTTACATTTTTGCTTTTCAAATAAAGATACCAAGAGAATGAAGAACATTTGCTAATAGGAGTAAATTGGAAAGTTGCTTAAAATTGCATGCTCTATCTGAATCACAAAAGAAAAATTCAGTGTCCCTTTAAAGGGACACTAAACTTTCGAATACACTTATCTTATTTCGATATATACATCTATGATATCCATATTTGTAATAGGCTTTGCGTGTCAGATTACTACTGTTCAATCAATATTCCATGTCAAAAATTAATTGCTTTCCAAACCCACCGTTATAACCTGTAGTTTGAATAACGAATCGTACTTGATAACCTGAGTTATTAATATGGCCGATTTGCGCAGTACTGCGCATGCGCGTGCAATCCAACACGTCACCATACACGTCACTCTAATCTGAACAAGCAGACCGTCTGAATCGATACTGGGAAACAGATGTGACAGCATTATAGAACAGGTAAGATCGTAATTAGGCGTAGCGAGAATGACCCTTGCAATAACGAGCATAAATTCTCAGTTCTTACTTTACATTTATACTTTTGATGAATGAAACCCCTATTTAATTCAGATACTTAATTCATCTAACATAATTTCATACTTTTTGATATACTTAATATTAATGCAGTTTAAAATGAATGTTTAAAAACTTAGTACCGCCAGCTTTCAATTGCCCTTATTGCCCTTATTTATATAATCTTTGATTATCATTAAGATTGATAAATGTCATACAATCAAGATTTAACTGCAAACATTAAAATTATTTTAAAATACGAATGTCATAGTAGAAACAGCATAACAATAATACCATAAGCTTAACCCTCATTATCAATTCATTGCGAATACATAGGTTTTTATTTTAATTGAATATCTAACTCGATTTATGTAAATCAAATAGAGAAACGATAGTATTACAAATACTATAATTATGTATATACCTATGAATACATATGCAATCAATAGTCTTTTTAAGAGCGCATGCGTTATGCCAGTAAATGCTTTGTGGTTCTGTTTATTCAAAGCGGCAATGTGCGCATGCGCAAAACACGGGATTCAATAAAGCATGCGCAGGGTGACTCAACAATGCCTTAATTATATGCACGAACAGGCTTTTTGATTGGAGACAAGAATTTGCATTGCAGGCACCGTTAAAGTGGGTATGGCTTCTATGACGTTTATTCACAAATATGATATATGTTATAATTACAATAATAACGCTCGTTTTCAACAAAAAGTGGCTAAGTTATGATTGTTCGTTTATGTAGATTCAATTTATATAATTAGATTACATGGAGAGAAAAAAACTTTTGGAATCCTTTAATCAAGAAATGCTCATATGTACAGGAATGGTCATTGTCACTAGTCTGCTGGTGCTGGGCAAGTAAGATATTTTAGCAGATAAGAAAATCAATACTTTTACATTTAACGACTGTGGGCTAGTAATATATATTTTTTTATCACTATCGGGAGGGTTGTAGTCCCAGAGCCACACAAACATTTCTTGCTATAAAAACCTAAGTAATTCAATGGAAATAAGGTATGTTAATGACAATGTTTCGTGTGTGTCAACCACTGTTCCATTGGAATTCTATCGAGGTAGAAGTGCTTATTTATACTTTTGTGTCTAATGAAATTACAGCAGCAGAGGATTTTGATGTTAAAAGTCCAGTTATAAAGGTGTATATAGGAGTAATGCATTCATTCCTGTATCTGCCAAGGGTTTTCATGCAGCTCGTTGCTTAGGATATAAAGTGCCAGCATGCATCAATGTTCTGTTTGCTGTTGTGATGCTGGCTGTGGACCTTAGCCTGTAAATGTAGTATGCATATGAATGGTGCATAGCTGGTTAATTTATATTGTTGTTACCTTTTTTTTTTAAAGTAAATTTTGTGATGTATGGATGACGTTAATTGTATGATTTTAGCTTTTGAATTTTGTGCAGTAGTTTAGTAGGCCTTATTTTCTCTTGTGGCTAAGATCACCACATACTTTCATTTTCAAACATCTGAAGTTTGTTTTCACTTTTGCTTTATCATGACGTGTGTATGTGTATATATATATATATATATGTATATATATATATATATGTATATGTATATATGTATATATATATGTATGTGTGTATATATATATATATATATATATATATATATATATGTATATATATATATGTGTGTGTATATATATATATATATATATATATATATATATATATGTGTATATATATATATATATATATATATATATATATATATATGTATATATGTGTATATATATATATATGTATATATGTGTGTATATATATATATATGTATATATGTGTATATATATATATATACATATATATATATATGTGTATATATGTATATATATATATGTATGTGTATATATGTATATATATATATATATATATATATATATATGTGTATACAGATACTCGTCGACTTACGACCGCGTTACGTTCTGACCTTCCGGTCGTAAGACGATTTGGACGTAAGTCGGACAAAATACAGATGGCATGTAAATAATATGGTCTATTGTGTGATGTGTTGGGCTGACATTTCATGATTAATAATAACAATAACACCAGAGTTGTTTTAAATTAAATTCCTTTACTAATACAGTATCATCACAGTATGAATAATAAAATAACCTTTACTGTACTGTACCTGTACTGTGCAAATAATAACATAATATTTACTGTGCAAATACTATTACTGTACAGTACTGTACCTATACTGTACTGTAATAAAATAACATTTTTTTTTGTACTCTACCTGTAGTACTATGCAAATAATAACATAACATTTTAACATTTAACATAACATTTTAACATTTACTGTACCTGTACAGTAGTTTGCAGGAACTTTAACACTTATTTTACTTTAAATTTTTTAGAAAAGTAACTGAACTTAAATTTTTCTTTTACTGTACTTTTACAGTTATGTCATCAGAGTTACAGTATTATCATCTTGGTGAGTTGAGGCTGGAGGGGTTTCAGATGCAGTGTTCTTTTCAAAAAACATGCTGAGCTTTGTTTGACGCGTTTGTTTCTTTTTCTCCTCATAGATTTCACGATAGCCACGCACAGCTTCCTGAATTTGACGGTCAACCTTGTTAAATCTTTCAACATTCTGGTCCATGTTTTCAAAACAGGAGACAGCTTTATTTAGCAATGTAAAGCCTTCAGCCAACCCCTTTGCAGTGAATTTCTTCTCTGGCTCTTCTTCTTTGTCTTCTTCCTCTCTCCTATTTTCCTCTGCAACTCTCTCTGCTTCCAGTTCTATTAGATCTTCATTTGAAAGTTCTTTTGACTCATAATCTAACAGCTCTTCTACATCTTCCACTTCACATTCCAATTCAAGATTGTTTGCAAGTCTTACAATGTTTTCTCGAATTTCATCAAGCTCTTCCTCTGTTTCAAATCTCTCAAATCTGGTCACATATCGTTTTAGGCACTTCTTCCAAATTCCATTCATGCACTTTTCTGTTACATCCTCCCACGCTGCTGCAATATTTTTTATGCACTGAAGAATGTTATAACTTTTCCAAAAATCACGCAATGTTATGTCATCATCAGCATCTGTAGCAGCTATGGCTTGGGCGAATGTAGATCTGAGGTAGTATGCTTTAAACGTGGCAATTGCCCCTTGGTCCATAGGTTGAATGAGTGGTGTTGTGTTAGGTGGCATATAACCACTTTTACATCAGGATTAAGGTCACCCAGGTGTGGTGGATGTCCAGGTGCGTTGTCTAAAATCATTAAAATTTTGAACGGGATTACTTTCCCTAAGCAATATTCACGAACTTGGGGAATGAAACAGTTAACAAACCAGTCTGTGAACAATGCCTGAGTCATCCACGATTTAGCATTTGACCGGTAATACACAGGCAGCGTGTGCTTATTAATGTTTTTAAATGCACGTGGGTTTTCTGAGCGATAGATAAGAAATGGCTTAAGCTTAAAACCAACAACGTTTCCTCCAAGTAACAAGCTTACACGATCTTTGAATGCTTTAAATCCTGGCATGGTTTTTGATTCTTGGTGAATGTATGTGCGCTCAGGCATCCGTTTCCAGAACAGACCCGTTTCATCAACGTTGAATATTTGTTCAGGTAAATACCCTCCCTCTTGGATTAATTCATCCAAAGTGTCAATGAACTTTGCAGCGGCTTCTGAATCTGCACTTGCTGCTTCTCCTGAAACCCGCACATTATGCAGACTGAATCTTCTTCTAAAACGTTTAAACCATCCAGTGCTTGCCTGGAAATTCTCTTTGTAATCCTCACCAGCTTTCTCCTTTAAAGTCTCAAACAAACTTTTAGCCTTCATCTGAATTGTTAGAAGGCTTATGGGTGTACGTTTTTGTATTTGATCTTCTATCCACAACATTAATAATTTCTCCATTTCATGAATGGGCCCTTGACGTTGTTTTGTTATTATTGTTGATTTCATTGGTGCGGAACCTTTTACAGCTTCACGTATGCGTTCCTTGTCCTTAATGATTGTGGAAACTGTGGAATGCGACAGTTTCATATCACGGGCAATCGCATTCACTTTTTTACCTTCATCATACTGCTTTATTACTTTCATTTTTAACTCCAAATCAAGAGCTTTCCTCTTCTTTGTAGCCTCTTTGCCACTACACGGTACCGGCCTTTTTGGACTGCGACATGGTCAGACCCATACAAAGGCTGCTGCTTACAGTCACTTCTCATCACACACAAGCACCGCCTTTGCGCACTACAAGCAGTCTTGCTGATGGTCGTAAGTACCCCGCCTTTGCGCACACAAGCACTGCCTTGCCCCTTTACGCACATACGCAAATAAGCATCACCCTCAGTGCGACCGATGGACGTAAGTACCGCCTTTGCGCACACAAGCACTTCCTTGCCCCTTTACGCACATACGCAAATAAGCATCACCCTCAGCGCGAGCCGATGGACGTAAGTACCGCCTTTGCGACCGATGGTCGTAAGTACCGCCTTTGTGACCGGTACCCTAGCCGCCTTTGCGCACGTATCGCCTCTTCAGAGCGACCGATAGTCGTAAGTACGGATGGCCGTAAGTCGCATAGTCGTAAGTCGACGAGTATCTGTATATGTATATATAATAGTGTATGTGTATATATGTATATATATATATATATATATATATATATATATATATATATGTGTAATATATGTATATATATATATATATGTGTATATATGTATATATATATATATATATATTGTGTATATATATATATATATATATATA
>NW_026512373.1:0-15000 GCF_027579735.1 Bombina bombina
AAGAATACATTTTGTATTGCTCTCATACTATGATGTGGACTCAATATTCCATAGTAGTACAATGTCATCTCAAAAGCACCAACCCATACAAATGCTCACTATTCCATAGTAGATACTGGGTTTATCTCCCTTACAAGGGATAGGGCCCATAAGTCCTCATTTGCCTTCCACCTCATAACAGGTAGTAGGGGGTTCACTATTAACTTTTCATAAAAGCAATTTCTAGGTTTCCTATTTATTTGTTTTATGACAGATTTTATTAGTTGCAGAGATATTCTTATTAGCGGCTCTCGAGCGGCAATCTGTACCATTTAAGACTTGAGATTAAGTAATTCTACTTAAAACAAGATTTCTAACTAAATTGTCTGTTTACATCCCTAATGTAAGAGCACTTAATGTGATGGTTCCTTCTAGGATCTTATCTTGACTACTATTCTAAGAGCTATCTCCGCTTACCTGCAATTTCCCATTATACGGTAGAAAATTTTTAACTTATGCAGTGGAGGCTTGTGTACCGGTCACTAGATCATACATACGTATATATATTTCTTAAACCACCTTGAATGTACTGTCTCTTTTTACATTTGCTCCTATTGTACATTGGCACGCAATGTTTTGTTATTGTTTATGCTAACAAATCTCAATAAAAAAATTTGTTTAAAAAAAATAATCTGCAGACTGGCAAGAGTCCTGGTCTAGACGGCTTTAGAATATAATATTACGTTTTTTCTCATATACTTGCCCCCTATTTATCTCAGGACTTCATCTCCCTGCAATACAGTGGAGGGTTTCCCTCGTCAATGCTTGAATTACCCATCGCCATGCTGCCAAAACCCGTAAACCCTCCACAAAACCCTAAAACTTTAGGCCAATCTCACTCCTAAACAAAGATGTTAAAAGATTGTATAAATACATTTCTATCCCAACTGGTCTCTCCTGACCAAGTAGACTTCATACCAGGTAGAGAAGCCAGGGATAATACTTTACATATTATCCAACTCACTTCCCATGCTTGAACTCACAATATCCCTCTACTCTTGGTTTTGACAAATGCCGAGAAGGTTGATAGGACTTCAGTCAAAGTTGTATTAATAGGATTTTTTCACTATATACTAACCCAATTGCACATGTGAAGTTTAACGGTTTATCGTTGGACCTACTTCAAATTAAAAATAGCACCTAACAGGGCTATTATTTCTCCCCAATCTTATTTGCCTTAATAATATAAACATTAGCCAAAATTTGAACTAGCCCCAAAAATGAAGGCATAAAGATCTAAAATCCAGAACATAAATTGGCACTCTATGCTGATGACATTTTATTAACACTCACACATGTTAAGAGTTCTTTACCCTCTCTTCTATCAGACATTGATGAATATGGAAAACATTCTCATTTTCATCTTAATTTAAACAAATCTGATATGTTAAATATCTCTACCCCAGTATATATTTTTGACCGCCTAAAACAAAATTGTCCTTTATTGGCTCAGAGCCAAAAAATGAAATAATTGTGAATAAACCTTTCTGCAGACACTAATCATTAATATTACCATAATTATAAACAGAAATCTCCAAAGATCTCTCTAGTTGGAGCAAAAAGACCCTTTTTGGCTAGGACGAATAGTAGTAGTAAAGATGAACATTTTGCCTCAAATTCTTTACATTATGCAGACACTACCAATTCCACTACCCAACCTATTCATTCACAGACTGTAGAAAATAAATGAACAATTTATCCGGCAAAAAATTAAATCAAGAATTCAGAAACAAACTACTTTCAGAGAGAAAGAGGAGTCTTGAGCATTCCTAACCTGCACCAATATAGAATAGCTATTCTCCTACAGATACTGATTGGATGGAGCCATAATTTTGCCCAAAAAGCCTGGGTACAATTAGAGATATATTATGTCCCAGCAATGTGAGGATACTTTCTTGGTTCCTCCCTAAGAACCGACCAAAAACCATTGAAAATTACCCATTATTGTCTGATGTCTTCTATCAATGGGACAAACTGATTAATACGGACACCAATATATCCACACGTTTCTCGCCCTTAACCCCCTATTTTATTAACCCAATCTTTCCCTGCACACACAACAACCAAGACAGGACCAAGGACTACATATCTGCAAACAACATACAACGCATTGTTCATAAAGGAAAGCGTATCCATTTGATGAACTAAGAGAAGTAGATTTTATACCTTTCTCATCATGGTTCCCATGTGCACAGTTTTCTTCTTTTATCCATACCTGCCCACAAAGAAAGATCTACTCTGACCTCTTACACATTTCAAACAACTTTGCATGATGCATACCCCATCTAGGCACACCATATCACTTATATACAAACTACTTTCCCCACAAGGTAATAATGCCCTCCAGGCCTTCAACAGGTGGCAATTAGAGTAAGAGACTAACAGACTCTAAAGCATGGCAGAAGGTCTTTATTATTCATAAAAATCATCCATCTCTGCTAACTTTCATCGGACAGCTAATCAAAGATATGCACCAAACGGTGTGGTGGAACACTTACAGAACATATACACTTCTATTACGCCTCTTTTTAATTTGCAAATTCCACCTCCCTTCAAGTCTCCTCTCCCCCCCCCCCCCACCTTTTTTTTTGCCTTTTATTTTCTTCTCTCTTCTCCAGCATTATCTCCCATTTGCAGTCAGACAGGCCACAAAAGTAAAATTTTTACTATCAGATTATTTCTTCATCACTGATATATTTCAATTGAAATTGTTGTAGTTTTCTTCCCAGTTCTTTTTGTCTAAGTTTTACTTTGATTGATATTGTTCCAAAAAAATAGTGAGCTGGACTGATCTATATAACACTTATGAATCTTTCTATGGATGAAGAATCCTCATCCAGACTCTTATACCTTGTTTAAAGGATTTACAATGCAAAGTAAGGACATATTAGAGCCTTCCTTGCTATATGAACAAATGAAATATCTTATTTACCAGCGGATCCCAGAGACTTCTTCCACTGATATTAGTTGTTTACCATTTGTCTTGTTTATTCTTATGTATAACGTTTTAGATAATAAAGCTCATTTAAAAAAAAAAAATTATACAAAGCTTTAATTTTAGATTTTTTTGTAGTTTTAAAATTAATTGATATATCAACTGTGAATACTCCCAACCACTTTCCATTTTTTAGCAGAGCCAATATGAATATGATACTTGCAAAGACTAGTTTTGCCACTGTCGTATTTTTAACTAAATATGCATTGTGTGGCCCAGCGCTGCTCTAGCCGTTGCTAGGGATGCAGCGCCTGTTGTTATGCTCACTTTCCCTGTTCTGAAGCCGGTCGGATCTCCTGTAGCGCAAACTCTGCACCTATGTAAGTAACTCACTTGCTACCTATCACTGCCCAAGTATAGGTGTTACTTACTGTTCTCCTGGGTGTTCTTTATTCTTATGCTGGACTGTTATATTGTTGCTGAACCTTGCTTGTCTGACCACTCTGCCTGTTTTACCCCTTAATTGCTGGATTGATATACTGCTGCTGAACCTTGCTTGACTGACCACTCTGCCTGTTTACCTCTTAAACTGCTGGATTGATATACTGTTGCTGAACTCTGCTTGTCTGACCACTCTGCCTGTTTAACCCATTTTGCTCTGGATTGCCTTACTGTTGTCAAACCCTGCCTGCCTGACCATCCTAGTGGTTTACCTCTGGACTGCCTTACTGTTGCAAACCCTGCCTGCCTGACCATACTAGTGGTTTACCTCTGAACTGCCTCTCTGTTTTCCTGCCTGTTGCTGCCGAGGACTGTCCTGCCTGTGGTGAGTGCGGCTTACCTCCTCTTACAAACTTTCTCTGCTCTGGGATATTCCCTATCTTTCCGGCTCAACGCCGGGATAACAAGACTACTGGCCGAGTTTGATCGGATAGCGGAGTATCCCACGAGCATTACACATTGTTTTGCATTATCCTATCACCGCTGCTTGGAAAAAATAGGATTAGATATGTAACACAGTTAGGCTTTTGACGTTTGGAGAATGCATTTCTGATTCTCACAATTGGAAAACTCAAAATTTTTAGAATAAAATTACAGGAAAAGGTGGCAAAATAAATCATGTATATCACAAAGTTTGTTTTTTAATTAAACATTTTATATTATAATCTCAAAATGTTCCATTTCCCATTAGGAATTAATAATATTCTTCCAATCGGAGAATCTTTATATGCTTTTTATACGCATCTTCATGTGTAGTGCATAATTAAGCTGATCAGTTATTTGCATGAGGTCTGTTTTCAGAAGGTATTCAAAGGTAGATTTCCTGAAAAGCATATTGTTCTAAAAGAAAGTTAATCTTTAGTGACACCAAAATGATAACCAAACCTAGCAAGCTTAACATAATTATTCCTGAAAGGCAATAGTCTGCACTAAAGCTATTTTTGCTCTACTCAACGTGTATATATTGTTGCCAACCAGTCATTATGTTAACATCATTCATGGCTAGTATTTTTAAAGTTCAAGTCAATGTACATATTAGAGGATAGATATAGAAATAAAGGCTTTGTCGGGGGGCGTGTCCGTGCTGCGTTTGGGACAAGACGCATTTTCTGTAGGCTCTGGCTGATTCTATGGTAATCCGCCGATTACTACACTTTAACAGCAAGATTATACTCATATTATACAAGGACACCATGGTTGGGCAAGCCGTGGACCTATATTTCAACTCTTGACTGTTTACATGAATCTGGGGACTCAGATCGGAAACTTGAGGCCTAGGGCGGCGGCTCACTTTTAGGCATACACCTCCCCCCCGGGAAGAAACGGGGCTACAGTGCTGCTGGTTCAATCTGGCTTACTGCAATTTCTTCATCCCCTCCCGTAAGCAGGCTGTAAAACTATACAAAATCTGCCCGATACTGTTATATACAGGGGGCACTTGACCTATTGAATATGGTGGGAGAAGACTGTTTACTGCAACTCAATGAACATTTTAAAAAATGGGAACTCCTCATGCAGAGGTTAATTGACAAAGCTCCGTATGACTATCTGTCTCAACGATTATTGACAAACTCAGCCGAGACATCAGATACACAGAACCTCACTGGTATGGCGCTTCAAAACCCGCAATTCATAATACTGCCTCAGGACGGCCCGCCGCTAGTACAAAGGGCCTTCACGGACTGTAGCAGAGAGAAATGTGACTATCTGCGGCCCTACTCTCCCGTATCACCACTGCCTCAACCCGCTGACAGCATAGAAATGTACGGTGGCTGCGATGATCAGTATGAGACGTCTCTGCTTATTAAGGCATCGATATACCGGCTAGAGGAGAAGAGCACAGCAACCCACAGGGGAAAAGTTGTGATCGGACAAAACATCGTAGCTCTATCTCTGGTTAACCCTGTAGTATCATCCCCGCAGAAGGCGCCTAAAAAAATCACCTTTACAAAAAGCGCCGGAGAAGCTAAAGAGACCGACCGGATGGCCTACTTACCATACACTGGCTCCGTTGGGTGAGTGCAGACAGCGGAGACAGATATTTGCAACAGGGGAGGTTGCATATTGCCTACATAGTGCTGGACATTTACCGAGGTCGGGTGAGGGGTAGCCTGCAGATGCCTCTTTTCAGACAGCGTACAGCAGTTGGTGTCTGCTGGGGAAACCAGCATGTTGACGTTCGCCTGAGGATTTCATTAGGGTTTAATAAAGGTTGCTTCTGTTTATTTTTATATACCCTGTCTACATGTTTAGGAGACCACAGTAATAGTAACAAGACTTTAAAAGTATAGATGATATGCCTGTGCTTGTTAATTGAGGTCTTACGTTCGTTGTTACATGGTATAAGAGGACAGACTATATCAGTTCAGGTCTGAGTTCACAGTTGAAAATGTTTGATTATGCTGTTATATTTTTCTTGTTCCAAAAGGAGCTGCAACAGACTAATAAGTTTATCACTGGACATTACCTATATTTATGTTTTAAACAGGTTAATTATGCTTTCTTTTTCAAATGTGAAGAATCAAGTTGAGAAGTTTAGGCAAAGGTTTTGTACAAACATTTAACAAGGTACTTATGACTAATTGTACAGGTCTCACAACATGAGTTGCTTTGTGGTTAGAATGAGTGATGCCTTTAGCTACTAACATCTATTATATACATAGATATAACACCCCAATTAGACTCTGTTGATATGTGAAGGCATATAGGGCAGTGTTACTTATCCATAAGGTCAGCACTTGATAGTCTGTACATTAATAGACAAATTAGGTATGCTGTGGTATTGGATATATAAATTCATTTCGATAAGGTCAGCGGCCGGGACCAACAAAAGACCAAATCTCTCATACCATCATCTAAGCCCATCTATGCCAGCAGGACAGACACATCATTCAATTATAAAATATTATTTAATAGGAACTAACTTCTGAACATATATCATTAATGTAGCTCACAGACCTCAGATTCCACATAGTATCCTCATGTCTATTTGTTATTAACTCATATATCCCCTATAAACCACACTCATTCCTTTCATATCCCGCCTATATATGATATATTTGATACGATTTAGCTTTAATGCTTATAAGTCCCATATATTGTCCCATATATCTCACTATATTGTAAATGTTGTATTTTGATTACCTGCTTCCCTTACCCCAGATCTCCCCTATCTCTCTATATATACCCAACACTATTCATGTGTATCTGTTATGGACCCAAGAGTGGTCCGCATAGTTAGAAAATTGGGATCAACTAAGACATACAACAAATTTAAAAGGTGTATTTAAATGTTTAAGTGAATGGACGAGAGCAAACCTCACACCTTTCTTACAGTTTTTATAACGGATTTATGTGATAAAGCACTATATTGTAACAGTTTTGATGAATGATGTTCACATTTAATCTATACTATGTATGTTTATTTTATCAAAATAAAGCTCTTTTGAAAACTAAAAAAAAATAAATAAAAAAATAAAAAATAAAGGCTTTGTCATGCTGAAACCTCTTCCATTTTAAACAAATAATCACTTAAAATCTACCCTAGCAGCTTTAGTTTCTAAGTTTGTCTGTACATTTATTAATGCAAATTTAAGCTAATAAACATGGCAATTTTATATACAAGCAAGATGACAAATACCCTACTTTTTGAAGTCTTCTGATTATAATTTACTTGTTTTTTTTCCACGTTATTCTCTGTTGTAAAAGACACTCAATATATGATGTTTTTTTGTTTTTTACAATATATATATTTTGAGCTGCCCAGACAGCATATTAACTAAAATGAAAAGGACAGTAAAGTCAAAATTAAAATTTCATGATTCATATAGGGCATGCAATTTTGAACAACTTTCCAATTTACTTTTATCATTAAATTTGCTCTGTTCCTCTTGGTATTCTTTGTTGAAAGCTAAACCTAGGAAGGCTCATATGCTGATTTCAAAGCCCTTGAAGGCCGCCTCTTATCTTAGTGCATTTTATCAGCTTTCACAGCTAGATAGTGCTAGTTCATGTTACCATAAAGATAACATTGTGCTCACTCCTTTTTTTTTTTTTTTAATATTTATTTATAGCCAGTAGTGTACAATACATTCAAGAAAATGTCATAGCAACAAACATCAATACATTTCTTGTTCTGCGCCACGCAGGGCCATTGATACCAAAAGCAAAATACGTAAGAAACATAATTTCTTGTTTTGCGCCACACAGGGCCATAAATACCATTTCAAACATAGTAAGATACATGATAACAGAAAAAAACGACCTTTTTAATTATTTGACAATCTTATACTTCTTGATCGTTTATTATAGCCCTGTATACTTTATAAACACTACTATTTTATAAGATTTTAAACACATACCACAACTCACACACCCCAGACACAGAAAAAAAAAAAAAAAAAAAAAAAAAAAAAAAGACCCCCATCAAGGAGTCTATTTATATGTCGTTTATATAGACCTGACTTAATTAGCTCCGTCCCTAAACTCCCCCCATTGATAGGGTATCCTCTCTTCCGCCACCAGCGTTAAGAAAGGTACTACATTTTTTAGAGAGGAAATAAATTGCCTTTGCATGTCTAGTGGCCATTCCAGGAGTACTTTTAACCATTTATTGAAATACTTCCTAAGCTTTGTCTCCTTTCTTAGATTATTGTCATAGAGTTCTATTCTCATCTGTAGACATATTAAATTAATAAACTCCCCTAACACAGGGGCTCTTCTTCTTTTCCAGTTCCTAACTATTAAATTTCGAGCTAACATTATACCGGTATTAACTGACTCTCTCCTGGTTCTAGCCGAGCTTGATACAAAAGAAAGATTATAGGTGCGGTAAGTTCAATTCGTGACCCTACATATTTATTGAACCAATAGTTTACCTTAGCCCAAAATTGTCTGATTTTAGGGAATAGCCACAAACAATGCAATAGGTCTGCTCTCCCTGCACTACACTTATAGCATGAAATATTCAAATCTGCACTCGCCCATTTATTTAACCTATCCGGCGTTAAATAATAATTAATGATTCTCCAATGAGTCTCCCTCCAGCTAATAACTGTCATCACTGACATACTTAATTTAATACTTTTCACTACCTCTTCTTCCTGAACATTTGGGATATATTTTTGAAGCTTCTGTGTGATAACCCTAATATGGTTAGACCCTAATCTATCAAATAGAATATTATACCAATACGTTAATGATCTAATGCCTGCTTTATACAAAGTAAGTCCTACCTCCATCTCTTGTAAATCCCAACCTGACTCACTTGATTGAGCAAGTGCTGTCATGAAGCTTCTAACTTTTCTTTTAACAATTCTTTTGAGGTAACTGAAATTTTTTAACTATGTCACCAAACGATTGTACTTTATTTGTGCCAGTTATCAGAAGTTGTACAAAATATCGAATTCCTTTTACATACCATTCTTTAAAAACTATATTATTTTGTCCTGGCGAAAAATCCGGAGTACCAATAATCTGTAAATATTTAGATCTTCTATAATCCACTCCCATTAGATTACAGTATTTTTGCCAAGCCAAAATAATATTCGAAATTGTTGAGAGTTGTTTAATGTTCTCTGGTAGTTTTACATAAGTGTGATGTAAGGCAGATTTTAAATTGAAAGGTCTTATTAGTTCTGTTTCTAACTCATAGTAGGTAATATATTGCGTCTCGAGCAACCAGTCCAATCCATACTTTATCATTGCTATCCAATTATAGTAGCGTAGGTTTGGTAAAGCCATACCTCCATATTTTTTAGGTACGGTTAATCTGTCTAGAGCTATCCGAGGTCTCATCTTCCCCCAAATGAATTTGGTACATGCCTTATTGAATTTGACAATGTCTTGTCTTGTAATGAATAAAGGTATGTTTTGAAGTAAAAACAATAGACGCGGAAAAATAATTGTCTTAATAAGCATGATTTTGGCCGACAATGAGAGAAAATATAAATTCCATCTCTGTAGCTCAGCATGAAAATTTGTGAAATAATCAGCAAAATTGAGTTTATACCACTCACCTGGATCTTTCCCCAAGATGATTCCCAAATATCTAATATGTGCTACTTCCCTATACGGGTGTTTACTATAGCTCTTTTTATTTTTTGTTGATCCATAATATTTCTGACTTCTGTATATTTACTTTATAACCTGTAAACTTGCTAAACTGGTTGATGATCTCCAAACTTATTGGGATACTTAAGCTGGAGTTGCTAAGAAAGAGAATGACATCATCCGCATATAATGAAATAACTACCTTGTGATCTCCTACCTTAATACCTTCTAACCTGTCCCTAAAATGGATTGCCAAGGGCTCTAGTGCAATATTAAAAAGAAGTGGGGACAATGGACATCCCTGCCTGGTACCTTTTTGCATGATAATATATGGTGTAAATCCCCCATTTACTAACACTTGTGATCTTGGCGATTTATATATCAGGTTCACCAAACTTACTAGATTGCCCGAGAACCCAAACTGTAGTAGGGAGGACGTCAAATGATCCCAGATTATTGAATCAAACGCCTTCTCCGCGTCTATTGTAACTAGGGCATGATCAACTTCATTATATTTTCCTGTTCTGTATAATTTATTGTGGTAATGCTCAATTGTTAGTAATACCCTGCGTATATTCCTCGCTACGTTCCTGCCTGGCATGAAACCCGTCTGATCAGGGTGGATTATATCTCCAATCACTTTTTTCAGCCTCTCAGCGACAATATTCATAAGCAGCTTATAATCGTTATTGAGTAGAGATATGGGTCTATAAGAACCCATATCCTCTAATGATTTACCCTTTTTGTGAATCAGTGTAATTACTGAATCCGTAAAATATAGAGATTTCATTCTATTTTGAACAAAATATAGATTAAATAGTTCAGTTAAAATGTCAACTATGTCTGTTTTTAGTATTCTATACCACTCTGCCGCAAGCCCATCTGGACCTGGGGCTTTCCCAATCTTTATTCTATCAATAGCACACTTAACTTCCTCAGTATAAATTGGTAGATTCAATTGCGCCAGTTTCTCGCTATCAATCTTTGGAAGCTTAGCCTTTCCCCAGAAGGTCTAAATCCCCTAAGGCATAGATATTCCGATAATATTTAAAAAAAAAAGCGTCCCGGATTTCATGCGATTTAGTGTAGACTTTGTTATCCTGCCTTATCGACATAATCATATTTTTATTTTTCCTAAAATTTCTAATTTTGGTCAGATTTTTGGCTGATATACCCTGCGGACCCTGCCAGTAATGCCTGTTCTTAATATCCTCCATTGCCCATTTATTATTCATATAATGGTCTCGTTCTTCTCTAGCCTTTCTATATTTATCCCATGTTGACCTATCTGCCTTTAAAATATATTTTCGATAAGTGTTCTTAAACTGGTTTGCAAGTTGCAGTTCCCTAACATTGTGCTCACTCCTGTTGAGTTATACACTAGTCAGCACTAATTGGCTGAAATGCAAGTTTGTAAAAAGCACTGAGATAAGGGGGCAGTCTGCAGAGGCTTAAATACAAGGTAATCACAGTGGAAAAAGTGTGTTAATATATAAGTGTTGGTTATGCAAAACTGGGGAATGGGAAATAAAGGATTATCTAATTTTTAAACAATAAATGCATTTTAAGTAGACTGTCCCTTTAAACACATAAAACATTTTTGAACTTTTTAGAACACCATATACCCAAATAACATATTCCTTATTGTTAAAACATAGACCGCTATGCTTAACAAGGACATTTTTTTATTACAAGTATCCTGACAATAGACCTGCAGTTCTTCTGTGTCATTATCTTTATCTATCCCTTTTTATTTTTCCCTGGAGGAACCCAACTTAAATTTTATTCCTGCCTAACATTTGCTGGTGTAGTACACTCACTTTCTCTTTGAGAGTGCACCTTGCTCAGCACACTTTTTCCATGTACTGAGCAGTGTAAGCTGCTTCAGAGTCCTTGTGGGGCAGGTTCGCACATGCAAGCCTGCTTCCCGCAATGGAAGAAGCAGAGGTCATCACACCGCTGCATCTTACAATCTCCACCACCTCTGAGTTAGCGAAGCGTGCGAATAGGTTATCAAGTTGAGAACCTTATCTGCACAGTGTTTAATCCATGGGGCCCTTAGTATTTGTTTGACAAAAATATTCTACAATTCCTTTTATATTTTTCTTTCTTGCTGGCCACTCATCTCCCTACACATGCATAGATTTACACTACTTTTTAAATAAATACACTTATTTCGTATGGTGATGTCACTAAGCTCAAGAAACCCAGAAGCTCACAGTAGCTGCACAGGACATAAGAGCCGGATGGGGGGTTATGTCTTTTAACCCCTCAATCTCAGCTTCCTAAAGTCCTAGGGGTCGATTTATGAAGCAGCGGATGCTGCTTCCGACCCACTCCACTTCAGTTCCGCCTGAAGCAGAAGTTAAGAAGCAGAGGTCCTAAGACCGCTGCTCCTTAACTCGTCCGCCACCTCTGAGGCAGCGGACAGCAATCAGCCCGATCGAATACGATCGGGTTGACACCCCCTGCTAGAGGCCAATTGGGGTATTGCACCAGCAGTTCACCAGAACTGCTGGTGCAATGATAAATGCAGACAGTGTATGCTGTCGGCATTTATCGATGTGCGGCCAACATGATAAGCTACATCGTATCATGTCCGTCCGCACAATAGTAAATTGACCCCCTAGAGGCCTTCAAGGCCCACCGTTTGAACGGTAATTGCCTTCTCTTTCAAACAGTGTATTGGGGTATAAGAACACGTATAAATAGAAAAAACATGTTTAAACACCTAAGCCCAGAAACCCCTTTTTAAAATAAAGCTCCTATATAAGTTTTAATAGGCAGGTGACATGAATAAATGTGCATTTATTTGAGTATGTATATATATATATATATATATATATACACATATATATATATATATATATATATATATATATATATATATATATATATATACATACACACTCTCATTTTAATAAAACTAGCCCCTTATTCTTTTCCTTTTGGAGCTTAAAAGAAAAGAAAACATTTGTTTACAACCTTCTTTATTAAAATGTGAATATTTAACCCCTTAAGGACCAAGCATTTCAGACAAAAACGTCCCCAAAAGACCAGAGCATTTTTAGCATTTTTGCCATCACTACATTTAAACAGAAATCAAATAAAATAAAAAAATAAAAATACTTTTTCACAATTTTAGGTTTCTCAATGAAATTATTTACAAACAGCTTGCACAATCATGACACAAATGGTTGTAAATGCTTCTCTGTGATCCTCTTTGTTCAGAAATAGCAGACATATATGGCTTTGGCATTGCTTTTTGGTAATTAGAAGGCTGCTAAATGCCGCTGTGCACCACACCTGTATTATGCCCAACAGTGAAGGGGTTAATTAGGTAGCTTGTAGGGTTAATTTTTGCTTTATTGTAGAAATAAGCCCCCCACCTGACACAACCCCCTCCCTGACCCCTCTCAAACAGCTCTCTTCCCTCCCCCACATTGCAATTGTCACTAACATCTTAAGTCCTGGCAGAAAGTCTACAGTATAAAAATAAAAGGTTTTTTTTATATATATATTTTCTACCTCCCTGATCCCCCACCCAAACAGCTCTCTAACCCTCCCCCCTCTATTTCCCGCAATCTTAGGTACTGGCAGCTGTCTGCCAGTACCCAGTTTGCTGCAAATTAGCCAAAACATTTAAAAAAAATAAAAAAATACCAATTTTTTCTGTAGTGTAGCTGCCCTCCCTCAATACCCTCCTCCCTCCCCCATACCTTTCCCTCAACAGATGCCACATAGGATCCCCCTCATTGCCCCTCCTTCCCACTCACTGTCGGCTTTTTTTCCAACGCCTGTAGCGTGGCGTAGCGGTCCCACCCGCTCCCGCACCCTCCAGCGATGGGCCTCCTGCCCACCAACAATCGGCAACAGCGCTGTCCGATGCAGAGAGGGCCAAGGAATGGCCCTCTCTGCATTGGTAACTCTGCAACTCTATTTCTGCAGTGCCCCACTCGTGGGGCATGCAGAAATAGCGCATTTTTTTCAAGATTGCGGCAGAGAGAAAACCAGGACTGCAGGGACTTACAGGGTACATCGCTGGTCCTTATGGGTATAACGGCCAGCATCGTACAGGGTACGGCGCTGGTCGTTAAGGGGTTAATGAGGGGGTCTCTAGGCACCCACAAGGCCCCTTGTTTTAAAGCACAGAATCACCTCTTTAAAATAAAGCCCATATATAAGTTTAAAAGTCAGGTTATCACCATGGTAATACTGACCACCTGGCATGAATAAATGTCCATTTATTTGCATAGAGGCTTATGGGAACACCTATGTGCAGAACAAACTTATATTCTATACCCAAAAGACCCATATTTAAATGAGGATAACCCCTTCTTCCTTTAAACTATAGAGTTTAAAAAAAAAACACACACACTATTGTTTGCAAACTTATCTATTAAAATATAGATATAATAATAATATACAATTCTTCACATATTTTGCTGCACAGTTCTTACATGTCACAATATATTAATAAAATAACATAGTTTGAATTTACTGGGTCTGCTGAAAAAAGCAATATAAAATATGTTTCTCAATGAAAAATGTCCTACAGTAGAGATTAAAAACAGCTCAGCACAGGGGTGGAAGTTGTTCAGCAGTTAAGGGGTTAAAGGGCCATTAAATATAGAATTGAATATTAATACTTCAATTTTAAATGAGAATTTTTTTTCTGACAAAATAATACATTTGCTGTCCCCCTTTATCATGTGACAGCCATCAGCCAATAACAATCTGAGGTGTAGACTATCCCTGAACAAGCATTTGAAAAATAACAACTCAAAATATAGTTCATTTTTAAACATTGCAGAGCTCACACAGACTACAAATTCTGCCAGTCTTCAAACATGGTTTTAGCTTCCAATGATTGATTAACTAAAGATTAAAATTTCCTCTAAAAACATATTGAAACCTCTTTTCCCAGAAGCTGTCAAAATGAAAAAGAGAATTATAGAGATACAATATCAAGATAACTGCAGTAAGAGAATTATTTGCAGGAGAGACAAAAAAATAATCATATAAATCCCAAATATACTACAGGTTTTGTGAATGCCAATGTTACTAAGTTCACTAATTGGCAATTTGATACAACCTGGTTGAGGCCTAATAATCCAACAAAAATGCCAATGAAACATCTATATTTTACCACTACTTAATCATAAATTCATCAGCATGTCATTATTATTATGACTCTTGAAAAAGCTTGTATGTTTATAAAAAAAAATAAAAAAAACATATCCCATGTGTGTTGTTTGCTAACAAGTGGATTGCTTGCAAACAGAACTTCAACCACTTTACAGAGGAACAAAAAGACTGTGACTGAAATATTCCAAATCCGGAAGTGACATCACCAGCAGTTAAAGCAGAGGATACTGGGACTTGTAGTCCAAATTGAATGTGCACACCTAAATTGTGTTTTAAAGGGACATTCCAACCAAAATTGGAATGCATATTAGTGCATTTTAGTTTTA